>NW_020258970.1:0-5591 GCF_003255815.1 Theropithecus gelada | reverse complement strand
AGGGAGTTTTGAGCCCGGGGGCTGAGGAATGTGCCTAGCTCCTTTCATTCCCCCTTCTTTTCAGGTATCTTTAGAGCCAATCTTGGGTCTTATAAGTCTGATTCTGTTTCAGCGTTTACAGGTTGGTATTGGGCTCTGAGGACCATGAGTTGTACGGTGTCAAATCTCTCTCTAACAAGTTGTAAAATTCTGTTAATAACACAAGGTCCTACGGTAAGCAGAAATAGTAGACTTAACAGGGGTCCAAGGAAGGGGGCTAACAGAGAAAACATAGAGGAATTCCACCATTGGTCTGCAGCTGAAGCAAACTGCCGTGTTTTTACTTCAGTGCTTAACTTGCGTAACTGTTGGACCTGGTCCTCTACAAGTCCTGATTCATTTATGTAGAAATAACAGTCTTCTTTTAGAAATATACATGTACCACCTTTTTCTGCAGTGAGTAGGTCTAGGGCTCTCCGGTTCTGCAAGGTTACCTGAGCTAGGGACGTGAGCTGTCGCTGAAGGGGGGCAAGGGACTTAGCCGACTCCTCTATAGCAACGGCAAATTGTTGGTACAACTTGTTACTTTCTATGAGGGTGTGACCTAGGGCTCCCCCCGCCAGTCCGGCTGCCATGAAGGATGCGGTGAGGGAAATTCCTGCAATGAGGGGGAGAAATATGGCTCGTGCAGGTCTCGGTCTAGGGTCTGGGTGAATAACAGCACTAGTCCAGTTACCGGTATACCCTAGGAACTCGCCAGCAGTTAGTAGAGTCAACCGGGGAACTAATGTGACAGGGAGACACAGAAGGTTATTAACAGAGGGACTAGGTAGGTTCTTAGATAAGGTTCTATTACACTAGAAGAATATGCCTGATGGAGCCTTTAAGGTGATATTAGGGGGCGTTGCAGTGATGCTGCAGAGGCTGGAATTGGTTCCTGAGAAACAGTAGGGAAACTTCTCCTGACTGGGGTTTAGGTATAGGGGTACGTTCAGGATAGGAGCATACGAGAGGTTTCGGAGGTTGTTAGCTTGGGCAAAGGTAGAGGATCCTCATGGCAGAGGGACAGCGGTTAGCAGTGGACGCCCTAGAGTGGCGCACAGAAAGCAGCCAGACAGGCTATGAAGTCCTGTAAGGTTAGCAAGTTCTAGTCCTTCTTGTAATAACTTTAACCAGGAGAAAGGACGTAAGTCTTGTGTTAGTCTGTTTTCTTGTCGTTGGATATTCCCGTGGACCAGGGGCAGTACTTGCACAAGGCCTCGCCACAGATAGAGGTGACTGCTAGGCCATGTGGAGGAGGGGGAGTAGTATACAGCCTCATGTTGAGGCGTGGTCCTGCGGGAGTTCCAGGGGTCTCTAACTATCCATGTATATGAAAAGTCTCTATCCCGTCTACGATGGAAGGGCCACTTAGGGTCTAACTGTTTTTTCTCTCCCTAATAACGGGGTCTATGGATGTTACAATAGTTATAAGGACAGCCGGGATTTTGGTGCCACCAATAGTGTTTACAATTGTATTTAGTCTGATCAAACTCAAAGCATATTATTGGTGTCATAGGTTTGGCTATTTGAAAACCAGTAAAATTTAGTAGAATTGGGCTGTTGCACCCTGAGGAAGGGCAATCAGCACTGGCCAATAATTTTCCGGGCTTATGAGGTTGCCTAGGGTGGGTTCGGTTTTCATAAAGCCAGAATCTCCAGACAAAGGGATTATGAGCTGGTTTTGTGATTTCTCCAGCGGCCACTAGGGCGACTAACGTTAGGGTTAGACTACCTAACTGCATGTTTGCAGTGAGCTATGCTGCCGGCGCAGGGTGAGTTTTAAGGGGTTGTTCTTAGCTCTGTCCACAGTCCACGCGTCCGGTGCTTTAGCCGCCGCCGTGATTGGTCCTAGAAGATCGGAGGTTGGGTCCACTGGCTTGATGTGGGTGTAGTGGATCCACGATGCGATGCCTTCTACCTTCAGGGCGGTGGGTGTGGTCAAGCGTACCTGGAGTGGTCTTTTCCACCTGGGTTCTAGGGTCTTTTGTCGGTGTCGCTTGACTAGGACCCAGTCTCCCGGCTGGTACGGATGGGGTGTCGGCGGGGGACCGGTCTCATATAGTTCCTTTAGCTTGGGCCAGATTTCTTGATGAATTTTCTGCAAGGCTTGTAGGGAAAATAAGAGTTCAGAGACATTTTCTGTTTCAGACTTGAGCAGATTATCTTTTAGGCTGGGAACTAAGGGTGGGGTCTGCCATACATAATTTCATAAGGGGTAAGGCCCAGTCTATAAGGGGTAATACGGGCCCGGAACAGAGCGTAGGGGAGAAGGACCACTCAATTAGCGCCAGTCTCCATAGTTAATTTAGTTAAGGTCTCCTTTAAGGTCCGATTCATTCTCTCTACCTGTCCTGAACTCTGGGGCCTGTAAGCGCAATGTAGTTTCCAATTTGCCCCAAGGATGGAAGCCAAATCCTGACTTACCTTAGCGACGAAGGCCGGCCTATTATCTGACCTTATCTGGACGGGGAAGCCATACCTGGGGAAGATATCTTCCAGGATTTTCTTTGCTACAACCTGAGCAGTTTCCTTTTTGGTGGGGAATGTTTCAGTCTACCCTGAAAAAGTATCTACAAAGACAAGTAAGTACCGATACCCGTATTTTCCTGGCTTTATCTCAGTAAAATCTATTTCTCAGTAGATACTGGGCCTGGTTCCCCTGAGCCTTGTTCTTGTTGCAGCCTGGGATTGGGGGTAGGCATTGTTAAGCTGGCAGACTTTGCAACTTGTCACGATGTTGCTGGCCATTTTGGCTGTATGTCTGAATTTGAGCTTAGAGCGTCTGATCAGGTCTATTATCCACCGAGCACCCAGGTGGGTGGTTCGGTGGATGTGTTTTAACACTTGTTGTCTTAATTTTTCTGGTAGGATGGTTTGGTCATTAGTATCAGTCCACCACCTATTCTGGATCTGTTTCAGGGGAAGCTTGTCAGTTCACTGGAGATCTTGTTCTGAATAATCAGGGAAATATGGCAAGTCCCGGGGGCCCGGGTCAGGGAGCTGGAGTGCAAGGAGTTGGCTGGGAGCCTTCGCCATCTTTCTTGCAGTTTGATCCGCCAGAAAGTTGCCTTGAGCAGTTGGAGTAGTTAGTTTCTGATGCCCTGGGCAATGCACAATGGCTAACTTTTCTGGCCTCCATAGGGCTGTTAGCAGGGCTAGGATTTCTTGCTTGTTTTTTTTATCTCTTTTTTTTTTAGCCGTCAGTAACCCCCGCTCCCTGTAAATGGCCCCATGTATAGGCGCCGTTGCAAAAGCATATCGGCTGTCTGTATATACCGTCAGCTTTTTCCCCGCCCCTAAGGTAAGAGCTTGGGTGAGCGTTATCAGTTCGGCCTTCTGGGCCGATGTCCTCGGGGGCAGGGGTTCCGCCCAGATTACCTTAGTCTCTGAAGTCACTGCCACTCCAGCGTACCTCTGGCCCTGATGCATGAAGCTGCTCTCATCAGTGAACCAGACGAGGTCGGCGTCAGGAAGTGGGCGGTCCTGCAGGTCTTCTCGAACTCCGTGCAACTGAGTTAGTATCTCGGTGCAGTCGTGGAGTGGGGCGTCCAGGTCCAGGTTGGGCAGCAGCGAGGCAGTCTCTTACCCAGTGGCTAGCCTCCTTGCAGTAGGCACATTGGTCTTTTATCAGATTATCATGCCTGGGGGGGGGCCGCCTAGGTTGGGTGTACTCTGGCTGTAGATGTTTTTTCTGTACTACTGCTGCCAGGACCTTGGTTCAGTGGCCTTAAATTGCCTTTTCTCTGGAGTATCTCTGTTATTATAAACCTGCTGGGCTATTTGAAGGAGGTCCTGAATCCGCTTTCCTTCCGAGTCTTTTAAGTTTTGGAGTTTTTTTTTTTTTTTATTTGGGGCTGCCTGATTTACGAAAGACATTACAACAGCTGCCTGAATTCCTGGAGTCTCTGGATCTATTGGGGTGTACTGTCTAAAAGCTTCCATTAATCTTTCTAAGTAGGTGGCTGGGCTCTCTGTCTTTCCTTATAGAATAGAATATACTTTGGCCAAATTAGTGGGCTTGCGAGCAGCTGCCCGGAGACCTGCCATTAGAGTCTGGCGATAAAGGTGTAGCCGTCCCCTACCTTCTGCCGTGTTGTAGTCCCACGCTGGCCTGCTCAGAGGAAAGGTCGCGTTTATGAGGTCGGGGTTGGCAGTCGGTTGACCGTCGTCCCCCAGGACCAGCTTTCTAGCTTCTACCTGTATTCTCTCTCGCTCCTCCGTGGTAAACAAGATTCGGAGGAGCTGCTGATAATCATCCCAAGTGGGCTGGTGGGTTAACATGACACTATCCAGTAAAGCCAGTAAATCTTTGGGGTTGTCTGAAAACCGAGCACTCTGCGTCTTCCAGTTTTATACAGATCACTGGTGGAGAATGGCTAGTACTGGAGCCTGGGGATTCCTGTGTCATCTGGGGGTCCTATTTCCCGAAGGGGTAAAGCCACCGTGGAGTCAGGCGGCTGGGGGGGGGGGCTAGTTCGCGAAGTGCGCCCTCGCGTCCGCCCCGCCGGCCCTTCAAAGTTACTTTCCTTTTCAGCGGGCCCATGAGTGCCGGCCGCCTCCCCTCCGCCTGCTTCCTCCCTCTATCCTTCTCTCTAATCTTTTCGTTTCTGTCTAAATCTTTGATTGACAGACTCACAGGGTCTCTTCTTTAAGTCTCTATCTCATTCATGCGCGCGCTCTCTCTCTCTCTGTCATCCCGTGTCCTTTCTCCTTTACACTCAGTCTCTTTCTCTTTCTGTTTCTCTCTCTGACTCTCCACGTCTGCCGTTTCCTCTCCTTTCTCTTTCCGATTTCCCTTCTCACTTTCTCTCTTATGGTCTCTTTCTCACTCATTTTTTTCCCTCTCTCCAGTCTCACTTTCTGTGTCTCTTCCTGTAAAGGAATGTGGGTTAGAATCCCTGTAAAGGAAATCCGCGCTGGAAGCCAGGAGCCCGGGGACCGGGGCCGCAAGCGCGGCGCCGGAAGCCGGGAGCCCCGGGACCGGGGCCGGGAGTGCACGCAGCGCCGGAAGCCGGGAGCCTGGGGACCGGGGCCGGGAGCGCACGCGCCCAGGGACCGGGTCAACTCAGACTGCATGCGCGCGCCCAGGGACCGGGGCAACTCAGACCGCGAGCGCGCACCCGGGGACCGGGGCAACTCAGACCGCGAGCGCGCGCCCGGGGACCGGGGCAATTCAGAGTCAGCTGTTGCCTGGATCGCGAATGCGCTCCGGCAACTCAGATCGCCAGCACAGCTGCTGCCTGGATCGCAAACGAGCTCCAGCAGCTCAGATCGGAATTTAAATCAGAAGAGAGCCAGGGGACGTCTCCCACCGGTCTCCACTGGCTGTCCTATAGCGCGTCCGCCAGGACTGTGCCAGCTTCAGTTTCAGACCTCGCGAGTCACAGATTCAGATTCAGAACAGACATACAGACACAGACAGACAAACGGAGACGAGCCAGCTCACCTATCAGTAGATCGATCTTAGCAGATCCGTTGACCAGGGGTCTGGTGGGCTTGGGGAATCCTGGACGAGCCCCCAGATGTTATGCCCAGACAGTTTGTTCCCCAAAGAAGACCACCAGAGTCCA
>NW_020258969.1:0-5591 GCF_003255815.1 Theropithecus gelada | reverse complement strand
CAGAATCTGTCCAATTTGAGCTCATACTCTGGCAGGAAAAAAAAAAAGATTTGAATAATTTGGTGCAGTTGTGATGAGCATTATGACAGGGTAGAGCATAATATTCTCATGGAAGAAAAAAAGGAACCAGCAGAGTCAGTGTCCTCATTTGTAAAATGCATTTAATAGATGTAGTATACCTAATTCATAAGGCTACATGACGATTTTTAAAATGACTGTATGTAATGCAGAATATTTTAACATCTTTCACTTGGTAGCTAATTACAATCCTTTCTAAATGTAAAACATATAAATTATCAAAATGTGAGAATGAGATTTAGACAGCCGAAATAAAATCGTCAGTTAATAACTATTATGACTCAGAGGTGCATATTTCTGCTTTTCAGTGGAGACTCGGGGTGCCCTCGCCATTGGTTCCTTTAGCCTTAACAGCAGAGGTTTTTTCTTAGGGTAATTAAGACTGGGCACGTATCATAGTTAATATTCATTGATAAATTAGGTAAGTAAAACATAGAAAAAAAGCTGAACTCATGAGAAAATTTTGAGAAGACAGAGCACATAAACAGGACTGTAATTCACAATAACTTAGGTTTTGCTAGAAAAAGAATCTCAAAATCTCAGTGACTTAATAAAGATTCAATTGGGCTACATATTTATGAAGAGTTGAGACACTGCAGAGTGCAAAGTAATCAGATTCCACCCCAGTGGACTTTGTAATCCAATAACATGTCAGACTTCTCATACTTCTACATCAAATATGTATGTTCTTAGATAGGCTTATGAAGATGCACTCCAATAGCAGATTGAAGAGCTTCAATTCCTTTGTCTTACCCTTATTAAGCTACCTATAAGTGAAAATAACATTCTATTGCAGTGTAAGTGATATAAGTTATACATCTCTGTATTAATATATATGTTAATTTGCTCCATATATTCTTTAATCTGGGACACAAGCTGAAAGGATAAGAAATTTCAGTTCTTAAAGTTTGTATGCCCAAAGGTGGCACACATAATTTTCCTTCATATTTCATTAGCTAAAACAATCCATATGGTCAGGGCTTTGTCCTTTCAGATAAAACATAAAATTAACTCCAAAGCTAGGAAGAAAATAAGTATAAACAATATTTGTCTAACATAAAATTATAAAATTTTCAGTGTCTAAACTAACCAAATCTACCTCATTTCATGAGGTATAAAATGTACTTTAGTATTATTTCTTTATAATTTATTAAGTATTTATGATTTTAAAGGCATGCAGAAAAAATGAAATAAAACAGAAATCTCAAGTTGCTCTGGAGCCACAAAAACAGAGTCCACATGTTCCATATGGCATATGGTACTTGCATTGAGGATATCAATGGTCGACATTAGACATGATGTATGCACATGACCTTGGGAAAATGTTGTGTTTATAGAAGGTATAAAATCTTTTTCCTCTGACTTTCTTTTATAATCTTTTCAAATCAATAAGGCTGAATTATAATCATATTTTATAAGTAAACTTAAATTTGAGCTCCAGTTATATAATAAATTAATTTGAGGTAACGCATTATGAAGGTATGGAACAAATATGTTTAAATAAAATTAAAATGCTACTACTACTAATTATTATTATTTTGAGATGAAGTTTTGCTCTTGTTGCCCTGGCTGGAGTGCAATGGTGCGATCTCGGCTCATGGCAATCTCTGCCTCCCAGGTTCATGCGATTCTCCTGCCTCAGCCTCCCGAGTAGCTGGGATTACAGGCATACACCACCTCGCCTGGCTAATTTTTGTATTTTTAGTAGAGTCGGGTTGTCTCCATGTCGGTCAGGCTGGTCTCGAACTCCCGACCTCAAGTCATCTGCCCACCTTGGCCTCCCAAAGTGCTGGGATTACAGGTGTGAACCACTGTGCCCGGCCGAAATTATTTTTGAAAGAAAATACTAATAAAAAGAAACAATCGAAATTAAATAAAATTTAACTATTAACTATAAATATGTTTCAAGAGATTTGAGTGAAAATACCATTCTATGTTAAAATAAAAAATATAACGTTGGATAAATATAGTAATAAAATGTTCTCAAAGGTTCAAGGAGCTAAAACTAATTAACAAAAGTTAACTATAAACATCTTAAAATTTATCTAATTACCTGAAATAGAAACTTCTGTTCATTCCTGTATTTCTCCATTTTCCCCATTTCTAATGTCTACTTCTATTCATTTTGTATTTACTTGTATTGAGACCATTTAAAGAGGATATGCCAGGGGTTCAGAAAGCCAAGAGCTGAACGTAAGCATTCTAGAATCTATCTGAACTTAATTTTGTCTAAGATTTTTTTAATGTTTGAAAATTTGTTCAACTGGGCATACTAAGAGGAAACATCAGGGGCAAAGGGGATTTGGATTAAACAGATCTAACAGGATTCTTACTGAAGACAGGCCAAGCTGGTCAGAAATCATCTGGAGGGTGGTGAGAGATGACAAATTTGATCAGATATCAAAGGTGATCAGTATTGAGAGTGGGGGATTCTTTGAAAGTTTCTTCCTAAACCTGAGAGATGTGGGCCAGACTAGGAAGAACACTGAAGGCTGAGGCCTAGAGGAGGCCTAGAGGATCCTGACTAGAGTTTGCACAAGGGGAGAGGCTTTGTCAATAGAAACATGCATTCAGCAATATTACTGAGTACTGATGCATGCATATAAAAATACTGAAAGGAAATATAAGAAAGTGTTTAAAAAATTGTTAGTGGCTTTATTTATCTTATGTAATTTAAATATATATATAAAATTAAGGTATACTTTGAACACAAACTAACACATTCAAAGAGTTAAGTATACATATGATAATACATAATAGTTACAAAATAAGCAAGGTCTTCCTGCAACGATTTTAGAATTTCCAAGGTTTATTATTTAGCATTTTATTAGCAGCCTGTAACTTCTACTACTGCCCATTCATTGCCCATTTTATCAAAAATTCCTCAAGTGGATGCATTGGAATGGAAGAAACACTGACTCTTTCCTTCAAAGAAGGAAACAAAAAACCTTGTTTGACAACCCTGGTCAAACAAGACAAGGATCAAGTGGCCAGTGGTAAAGAAAGTTGGTCAAACTAATGAACGACATTTTAGATTAAAAGTGACTTTTATTTAACCCAATTATTCTTACCCTATGCTCACAAAGTTGAGTTTAAGGTAGTTCAATACAGACAGTCACTCCATTCCAAAGCCTGGGTCCCAATACCCTGTTTCCAGGAGGAGCCAGCTTTCTTCAGAAGGTGGCAAGAGCATTGCAAAGTACTGAGGAAAACTTTCTTTAAAGTATCTTTTTTCATCATTCCATATTTTTGCTCTTTATAATTGCAACTGCTCTCTTTATACATGTCTCTTTTGAGACTTCTTACTTCTCTAAGGTGCTATTTTCCCTCCTCATCTATTTTTTTATATGTAGCATATCCCTCCTTATTGTGCTGAAAAGGCTTCTGACTTGCTGTTCTTGCCAGGAAACATTTCTGCAGTGCGTATGGGAGTGGAACGACTTACAGAGTGTCAGGGCAAGTCCTTACATTTGTTTCATGCTTAAGACACAACACAGAAGATAATTTTCTAAGTTAAAGATTGTATGATTTTGTCTTGACTTCAGAAACTGGTCATACTTTTTACTTTAGTTTCTAAGAACCTCACAGCTGAACTTGAAACAACTTTAATAAATCCAATGAGACATTTGTTATTTATCCTTTTTAAAAAAGACTTCTCTAATTTAAATCATTTTATTATTGCTCTAAATTTGCCGGGTTCATTTTAGAGTTTTATAAACTGTTTTAAAACTAGTTTACGGCCAGGAGCGGTGGCTCATGCCTGTAATCCCAGCACTTTGGGAGGCCGAGATGGGAGGATCACGAGGTCAGATCAAGACCATCCTAGCTAACACGGTGAAACCCTGTCTCTACTAAAAAATACAAAAAATTAGCTGGGCATGGTGGCAGGCGCCTGTGGTCCCAGCAACTCGGGAGGCTGAGGCAGGAGAATGGTGTGAACACAAGAGGCAGAGCTTGCGGTGAGCCGAGATGCGCCACTGCACTCCAGCCTGGGCAAGATCCAGACTCCGTCTCAATAAATAAATAAATAAATAAATAAAAATATAAATATAAAAATAAACTAGCTTACATTAAGTTGGAATAAAGTTAACCAAATTAATACAAACATGTTTTATTGCACTTCTCTTTATTCACAGATATGGCCTTTTATTCTTTTATTTACAAATGAAATGTTTGTGACAACCCAGGTGAAACAAGTCTATTGGTACCATTTAATAAACAGTCTATGCTCACTTTGTGTCTTGGTTTCACATTTTGGTATAATCCTCACAATTTTTTAAATATTTCATTATTATTATATTTGGTATGGTGATCTTTGATCAGTGATCATTAATGTTATGGGAGGCGGAGTTTGCAGTGAGCAGAGATCACTCCATTGCACTCCAACCTGGGCAACAGAGTGAGACTCCATCTCAAAAAAAAAAAAAAAAAAGTTTTTATATGTAGGGTACAAAATAATATCTGACCTTAAGGTGTGTGCAAATTTTCCCGAATTAATTAAGACTTAAATATTAACACGAGTGATTGTTTTTGTTACAATCACCAGGTTCTGATACTTTCCCCAGAAAAAAAGCATATACAAAATTTTCACATAATTTTAAAACATCCACAGATATGTAGCTATGGATTCAGTTTATGGATCAATAATTCAGCTCTTCAGAAGTAAAAGATGACATGAGAAAATATCTGATATTGAGGTGGCAAGGAATAATAATGTGGAAACGTACCTTGTTAAAAAGTGCAGACAGTTATGCCTATCTAAGACATTGTGTATTACTGAAATGCATCCATGTGCCGAGTGAGAAGACTTGTAAGAATCCGTTTGGGAATAATGAGAACATGAGCATTCCCCTCCCTACCTCCACCACTCCCTCCTGCCATTTGGATGTTGTGAATTTACCAAACACGGTGATTTAGGTCACTTTTATTATTTCAGAAATTCCAGATACTTTACTATTCCTATTATATAGCCCTCAAAGGGACGTTTTCCATTAATTAATGTCTAATACGAAGAAAAGACCAATGTATGTGATCTGTAGTGCATAGTAATAATACAATCTGAATAATACATTTAAAATTTTTACTCCACTTTCCAAGTAATAAAGCATTGATTCTAAATATATTCTCTATTTGTCAAAACAAATAGAAATTATTTAGTGTTTCATTTATAAAAGAAATTAATTGATGATGTCTCTAAGTTAATTTTTTACTTCTTTCCCCCATATCATTTTTATATTATATAAGAGAGCATATTTTTCTACTCTATCCTGGAATTAATAAACAAAATATAAAGTATGATATTTAACCCAAGGCTACCACATTTTATTCAGTGTATTTAGTAGGCTCTCATATATCTGGAAAAGAAAACTTAAGATACAAACATAACCAAACTAAAATAACATCTTTTTTTCTTCTATTTACTTTACTTCTTGAATCCAATGATATAATATGGCTTCATCTACCTCCGAGAATACACTTAAAACTACAAAAGCAAATTAACATTCTCCCGATTC
>NW_020258968.1:0-11826 GCF_003255815.1 Theropithecus gelada | reverse complement strand
TCTCCAGCACCTGTTGTTTCCTGACTTTTTAATGATTGCCATTCTAATTGATGTGAGATGGTATCTCATTGTAGTTTTGATTTGCATTTCTCTGATGGTGAGTGATGATGAGCATTTTTTCATGTGTCTGTTGGCTGTATGAATGTCTTCTTTTGTGAAGTGTCTGTTCATATCCTTTGCCCACTTTTTGATGGGGCTGTTTTTTTCTTGTAAATTTGATTGAGTTCTTTATAGGTTCTGGATATTAGCCCCTTGTCAGATGAGTAGATTGCAAAACTTTTCTCCCATTCTGTAGGTTGCCTGTTCACTCTGATCATAGTTTCTTTTGCTGTGTAGAAGCTCTTTAGTTTAATTAGATCCCATTTGTCAATTTTGACTTTTGTTGCCATTGCTTTTGGTGTTATAGACATGAAGTCCTTGCGCATGCCTATGTCCTGAATGGTATTACCTAGGTTTTCTTCTGGGTTTTTATGGTTTTAGGTCTAACATTTAAGTCTCTAATCCATCTTGAATTAATTTTCATATAAGGAGTAAGGAAAGGATCCAGTTTCAGCTTTCTACTCATGGCCAGCCAATTTTCCCAGCACCATTTATTAAATAGGGAATCCTTTCCCCATTTCTTGTTTTTGTCAGGTTTGTCAAAGATCAGATGGCTGTAGTTGTGTGGTATTATTTCTGAGGGCTCTGTTCTGTTCCATTGGTCTATATCTCTGTTTTGGTACCAGTACCATGCTGTTTTGGTTACTGTAGCCTTGCAGTATAGTTTGAAGTCAGGTAGCGCAGATTATATTTTATCCCACAAGATCTCTTGCCACTTCTTTATATTTCTGTGTTTGATCCCAGACAACCTATCATGTAATCCATAGGAATATGACTTCATAGCTCTGTAAATATCAATCCCTGATGGCTCTTCCACAATTTTGCAGATCATGTAGCTGAAGCACAAGTTAATCCATGAATCAGGAGCAACCCAGGATACTGTGGTTCAGTTACAGAAAACACAGCAGGAGCCAAACATGTTACTAGGCTCCTAGATTCTCTTTACACTGGGTGTTACCACCATGGATGGAGGCATCAGATTTTAAATCTAAGAGCTTAGCAAAGTCAAAGGTCTGCCAAAACCATGAACTTGTTCACTAACAAAGAAGTGAATAAGTTCAGATGTTTAAAAACATTAATTTCACATCTAACCTTGAATATATATATTTTTATGACGTATAAGGTGAAATTCTCCTCTGTTCCCCATCCCTAATCCTAGTCCCCCATAAGTTCTTGGGTTTTAACTATGGTTATCACTTTTTGTTGTTTATTTCTAGAAGGTTGTCCATACATTTTTTAAGACATTAACCATAAATAATACATAATATCATTTTGTATTTTGCTGATTTTTGTCTTTAATTCCGTAACATGCCTTTGCTGATTTCACCATGTTAGTATATGTAGATTCTGTTAGTTATAATTAGGTTCAGCTGATAATAGAAACCCACATATTACTGTGGCTAAAGAAGATAAAAGTTTATTTCTGTCTCCCACTTAAGATGTAGAAAGAGAGTCAAACTGGGACTGCTTTAGTGTTTCATATTACTGACCCAGCCTCCGTCCAGCTTGTTGTTCCATAGTTCATGACATCCCTTTTCAAGTTCATCACCTCATGATCCAAGATGACTCATGATTCAAGATTGCCTAAACTCAAATCAGTTGGAGGGAGGACTTTTAAGATCATTTCCCTGAAGTTATAGATAACCTTCACACTTATGTACCATTGTCCAGAACTTAGTGACATTGAATACCTAACTGCATGTGAGAACAGAACATATTATCTTTTAGGGAAGGTGGCCACAATCCCCAGCTAAAATCTTGGAGTTCTACTATTGAGAATGAAGGGAAGGACAGTAATAGAGAGAAAACTCACAATTACATTTACCTAAATTTTTGACTGCTATGTGGTTAGAGTGTTTTGATCCTTTACTTGAAGAGAAATTAGGTAGAGGACAGAGGAGAGGAAGATAAATTCCTGATACTTGTAAAATATTGGCCATTTTTGATCATATATTGTATCAGATGTTTTCCATTTTCCCTTCCAAACTCATTCTCCACCTTCTCTTACTCCCTGTTCTTTGGTGATGAAGGCTAGCTGGGTGCTCCCTTCTCTACATGGCTTTCCCCTCCATCCTCTTGCCCCTTTTGGCCTACAAGTGTTATAGTCTATTCCACCATTTATTTGGGCAATTTGTATGATTCCTATGGGGTTCGTTTTTTTCACCTCCAAAGTGTGAAACTGTCTGGATCAGTGGTTCTCAAACATGAATGTACATCAGCATCACCTGGAAGGTTTGTGAACATTGAGTGCTGAGTTCTACCCCCAAATTTTCTGAATCCACAGATCTGGGCCAATAATTTATATTTCTATTTATTTATTTCAATAGTTTTTGGGGAACAGGTGATTTTGGTTACATGGATAAGTTCTTTAGGGGCAATTTCTGAGATTTAAGTCACCCATCACCGAGAAGTATGCACTGAACCCCATATATATTCTTTTAACTCTCACCCCCTTTCCCATGCTTTCTCCTGAGTCTCTGAGGTCTATTCTATCTTCTTATGCCTTTGAATTTTCATAACTTAGCTCCCACTTATAATAAGAACATGTGATGTTTGGTTTTCCATTCCTGAGTTACTTCAGTTAGAATAATGGCCTCCAACTCCAGCCACGTTTCTGCAAATGCCATAATTTCATTTTGTTTTATGTCTGAGTAGTATTCCATGGTGTATATATACCACATTTTCTTTATCCACTTGTTGGTTGATAGGCATTTAGGTCGGTTCCATATTTTCACAACTGTGAATTATGTTGCTATACACATGTGTGTCCATGTGTCTTTTTTATATAATGGCTTCTTTTCTGTTGGGTAGATACCCAGTAGTAGGATTGCTGGATCAAATAGTAGTTCTACTTTTCATTCTTTAAGGAATTTCCATACTGTTTTCCATAGTGGTTGTACCAGTTTACATTCCCACATGCAGTGTAAAAGTGTTCCCTTTCACCACATCCATGCCAACATCTATTTTTAAAATTTTTAAATCATGGTGCTTCTTGCAGGAGTAAGGTGGTATCTCACTGTGGTTTTAGTTTGCATTTCTCTGATAATTAGGGACATTGAGCATTTCTTCATATGTTTGTTGGTGGTTTGAATATCTTCTTTTGAGAATTGTGTATTCATGCCCTTTGCCCACTTTTTGATGCATTTTTTTTTTTTTTTTTTTTTTGCTTATTTGTTTGAGCTTCTGGTAGCTTCTGGAAATTAGCCCTTTGTTAGATGCATAGTTTGCGAATATTTTCTTTCACATAGAAAAACTCGTCTACATGTTGGCGTAGGCAAAAAATTCATGACTAAGAACTCAAAAGCAAATTCAACAAAAACGAAAATAAATAAATGGGACCTAATTAAACTAAAAAGCTTCTGCACAGCAAAAGAAATAATGAGCAAAGTAAATAGATAACCCACAGAATGGGAGAAAATGTTTATTTTTGTTTTGTGGGTACATAATCAGTGTATACATTTATAGGGTACTGATGCTACTGGTCCAAAAACTAAACTTTGAGAACCACTCACTGAACCACTCACTGACTTAATTTCAACATCCTAATGTAGCATGGCTTCATTTAATTTTTCTCATGGATTAAGTGATTCAGCTGATTATCTTTTATAAGAACCTCTCTGAGAGTAGTAACAACAGATACTGTGCCAGGGCTGTCTAAATAACATGTCCTTGATATTGAATTATTAAGCAAAGTGGAAACTTGGTCAAAGCATCCACAGTTGAACAAATAAAGTAATTCAATGCCAGGTCTAATTTTATAGTACACATTCAAGGATTTCCCTTGTGTATAGTTCTTCAGTAGATTTCAATATCTAGATGTGTTAATTTTTTCTCTCAATTTTTATTTGGCTTGCCTCTGAATTCTATGTCTGGTCAAAGAATCAGAGTGTTGAAGAATATGCTTCCAAACATTTGTTTTGTTAACCCTTAGTAGACCCTCCAGAGACCACCTAAGACAGTTGTATCTTTTTATGTGGTGGGGAGAATCAGAAGAGGTTTTAGGGGTAGGGCTGAGAAAGGGAAGGGACAATTGAAGTATAATTGCACTGTTTTTCCCACTCTTTCTACTTGATCATTCAGTGGAACTAAATAGGAAGTAATGTTTTGGGGCTATTGATATATAAGGAGGAAGCTAATAAATGCAGAGCAGATGTGTAGTAACACAATCAAATGATTTTCCCTCCATTATGCTGATCAGCATTCAGGAAGTTTAACCTAAACTCTATATTTTTATATAAATATTATAAGTGCATACATAAAATATACAAGTATAATGAATGAACACATGTAATATACATATCTATGCTACATAACTGACAATATACTATTATTTTAGAATTTCTTATTAAAAACAGTAACAAAAATCAGTTTAAGTCAGGTGACTTAGATTGTTACAGTTCACAGTCATGTTTCATTCTGCCCTATATTATGATTATGTAGAAGCTAGTAATTTTGGTGGTTAATATGGGTCAAATGAATAGTCCCAGGAGGTGGTATGTGCCTGAGAACAGTCTACACAGGGTGGGCAGGTTCTGTTAAGAGCCAAGTGTCTACATGGTGGGCCTAGTAAACCTTGTTTATGGAAGGCACGAGGGGACTTAAGCTAAAAAGTATCAAAAGTCACAGATAGAACAGGGACCAGAAGCAATGGCCAAAGTAACATGAGAAAAAGTTTAAAAGTAGCTATTTTAACTGTTGATAAAGACTTTTTTCTCAGCAGACACTTGTCATCATGGCTAGATTCTATATGGGTTTGCTTTTGTCCTGGGCCAGTTGTACCTGATAATTGATGAACATGTCTTAGCCACTTGATATAGTCTAAGTTTGTAGACCGAGATTCGTACCTGATTTTTCCTTCTCTGCCCAACAACTACTGCTAAGCTTTCCAGCATATATTAGGTAGTCAATAAATGTTGGAGTAAAACATACAAAATACCATTCAAGGAACCTTCATAGGCTAGTTTTATAAACTGTTACTGTTCTGACAGCCAGAGAGGCGATCTTTTATTTTGTTTTAATTTATTGATGTCAGGACCTACCATGAACATAGAGTTATATTGTGCAATTTTTCAATAGTAATGTGTGTTCAGTCAGCTGTGTGTTTCAGATCTACTAGGGTGTTTGCTAGCTATTCAATTCCTGTATGTTACATCCAACAACTGCCAACTTGAGCTCATTCATGTGAATTTTTACTGACATTGAACACAATGCCAGTCTCTTAGATTTCTGTCAGTCCTTCACTGGGCATTTATTCATATCTTACCTGTTGATCTGTGAAAGAAAAGAAAAAGACACACAAGTCAGAAGGATGGAAGCAGGCATATAACAGACTGCTTTATGATTTCCAGTTTCTAAAGTCTGCAGTCTTGGAAATTAAGTAGATAAGCCTGTGTTTTATTAAATCAGACTAAATGCTACCTGAGGGGTTTTATAACCAAAACTCAAAATATCTCTGGGTGTGTGGTGAGATGGACAGTATTCCAGTAGGAGTTGGTCTGGAATGGTGTTGGGGACATTATGCTAGTGGCACAGGAATGTTTCCTGATGTTACATCTTCTTACATCTTGTCTCCTTCTGAGGTAGGAATGTAAACATTCTCACTTTACCAAGAATAATTCTGGTTTTGATTGTGAGGAAAGACTAAAATATGAACTTTCTTAGAAAAAAGAGAGGTATATTATAGGATTTAATTCATTCATTCATGAAATATGCAGTCACTGTCTACTGTGTGCCAGGTACTGTTCTAGATCCTGGGGATATATTAGTAAACAAAAACATACAGAAATCCCTGCTGTCATAGAACTAATGATATCCTATGTCATCACCAAAGACTGGGGTTCTGGGGGACCCAAATCCAGTCTCTTTGCTTTTTCCCGCTACTTTTGTCATTGTGCTCCCTTATTCTTCCAGATCCCCCACATGTTGGGGGATTTGGCTACAAAGAGCATCTGTGCCTTCCATGTCAGGCCTTTCCCATTCAAGAAAAATCACCCTCTTCCCTCCATTCTTAATGTGAAGCATCTTCTAATTGACCTGGCTTGGGTCATATGATTAAGTCATGTGCACATTTCCTGACCTACAACTGTGGGCTGCCAGGTTGTAGCTTTTATATACGGTTATCCACTCTTCAGTGTTAGAATTGGACAAGGAAGAGTGCTTTCAAAGAAGGAGGATGCTGCTTTCTGAGGGAGTAGTGTTGAGCAGATAAAATAATAGCAGTCTATTATGACACTCTCTTATAATACTACATTCCTTTTGGCATTAACGCTACTCTTGACATGACTTATATTCTTGGACAAATTCCTGATATCCTTGAGGACAGAGATTGTTTCATTCATCTGTATTTGCCTCAACTCAGGTAGCATAAAACCTTTCTCATAGGCAATGCTTAGTAAATGATTACCAAAAGAATAAATGGCCTCAAGTTGTTGAAATTTATCTGCCATCTTGGAATACATCTAGAATTATAATGAAAGCTTATATTTATTAAGCACTTACTCCATGTCAGGTGTTGTACTAAGTGCTTTACAACTATTCTGTCATTTAATCTGTGTAACAACTATATGCTGTATATATATTTTAAAACTGTTATTTTCACATTTTGGTGGAGAAGCTAAGGCTTGGCAAGGATATTTTAATTTGTTTAAAGTTTCACAAAGTTACACTCTTCTGTGTTGGTACATCTAGACTTGCTGCATTTTTTTTTTTTTTTAATCAGCTACACAGGTAGCTTAGGTATTTTATTATGTATTTTGCCATTCCTATTGATGTGACTTAGATTGTTTTCAATTTGAAACTTGGACTGGGATTTGAACTCAGGAAATGCTGACTTTTAAGAATCTGCTCCTAACAATAGAAAGCAGTAATCTTTTTTTTTTTAAATTAGAAAGTTCTAATTTTATTTTTTTATTCTGATAGAATAAAAGAAAATGTCATTTCATGCCATTCTTTATTTCTTACTATTTTAGCACAAGAATTAAAGAGGTTAACACATTTCTCTTGTCTATACTCTGAAAATAAACTTTGAGGTATGCCCAGTGAGGCATATACAAAAATGATCATTGAAGAGTTTTTTAAAAAGCAAATAATTAAAAACAACCAACTATTCATCAATGAAGAATAGAAAATACATAGTTAAATTTCTAAGGAGCACCATGCAGCTGATGAAAACAAAACGAAGTGGGTCTGTTTGTATAAAGGTGGAAGAAGTTCATGTCCACCTTGATCAATGGAACAACAACAATAACTGAATTCCAAAGGGTATGTATAATATGACACCATGTATAAGATACAAACATCACAAAACATATATGTTCTAATGTGTGTGTACTCAAGACAAAGGAGTGGCGAACTCATTGCAAACTAGTACAAGGTGGGAGGAGCCAGGTTTGGGGCTAAAGGTTAAAGAAAACTTCAGACATTTATATAACATTGGAAATTTTTAGCAGAGAGATTTATTCAAATATACTGTTATTTATTTAAAATAATATGGAGGAACATACAGGCTTCGTTAAAGTTTTGTTAATGATCATATTTACCAGGGAGACATTAGGCTCTACATTAGCGATAATTATTTAGGAATCAAGTTGACACTTTGAAATCTATACAAATCTTACATTCATAGGTTGGAATAGCCAATCAACGACAGTGGGAGAAAAGGCGGTTTTCCTCTGCCAAAAGAATATGCATTTGTCAATCATGAGCATATGTTCTTCTCCTTGGAGACTTTGTAACCCAGTGGAACAGATGAGTGTCATTAGGAAATTCATAATGTTCATTTGTGGAATTCTCACAAGCCCGTGTCCTAGCTTGAGCCATTTGGACAGACTCACGCTGGAGAGGTTTTTTATTTATTTATTTTTTAAATGAGAAAGTGAATATGTTATTCTAAGAATATTTTTCCTTTAATTATCGGTTTCGTTGACTGGTTACATATTGGCTTCTCTCCTTGGTGTGCATCTGTAGTTTTCCATCGTGCCTCTCAGACATTGTATCCAATGGTTTTCATCTGTTCTGATACACATTTCCCAAAGTTTATTTATCTAATTGATTCTTGGTGAGATTCTTGCACTAGGTTTTCTTAGTGTGCCTGTTAAGAATATTGGCAAAGATGCTTCACAATGAATTCAATTTAAAAAATCCACATATTTATTGATTTAGTTCAACCTTATGTCAACTCAATTGCCCAGCAGTCCTCCTTGACATTTTAAAACCACCTGATGATTCAAAGCCCTTCTGAGGTAAACTGGAACCATTAAAATGATGTAAAAATTCCTTGGTATTTTCTAAAGCAGTTGTCTTAACTGTATTGTACGGTTCTAATCAACAATGAAGACCTCAGCATTAGTTGCAATTTTTTAGGCAAAACCAAACTTGAAATTACCTTTGTTTGAGAAGGAGGAGGATGCTAAGTTGGAAGATGCTTTCCTTGAAGCCTAGGTGGTGCCATCTCCAGCTGTGATTTTTTGCAAGTGTTTCACATTTCCCTTTGCAGTGTTATCCGTCATTTCACGTTGGTTCCACTGTGTGAAATCAAAGCAGGCAAACACCACAGGATTCTAATAAGTTTCTCAGTTTTGCAAGTGGTGTGACTTTTCTTACTGTGGAACAAGATAGCAAAATGAAACCCTAAACAACAAACATGTTTTTACCAACAAAATCTGTAAAACTATGCAATGTAAACTTCAGCTCCAAAAGCCTTAATTTAGCCCCCTTGAGAAACTCATTCTCTGCTTCATTTTGGAGGAGGCAAATATATTTCTTTCTTGCTTAAGCCTCTCTTAATGTCTAAGAAGGCCATTGGGCTTCAGGTAGAGAAAATATTTTGAAAACATATGATGGAGAGACTTATGTAGGATTGACTGTGTGCGTCTTGTTAAAAAGATGGGACTTCCACTATACAAATCATAACCTGAGAAACCAAACACAAATGTCATTCACAGAAGGACTTCTGATCAATTTTTCCTTCTTAGGATTATTATGGCTTATGGGTTTAAGAAGAAGAATGAACAAAATGAACAAAGAATAAATATATTTCATAAGGATATTCATGTTGAATTTTCCCTGCAAAGAACATATTCATATAACTATCACCTTTTATAAAAGGGGTAGATTCAATGATCCCTGAATTAATCAAGTTCAGATAAATGCCATTCCATTTAGTGAATGAAAAGAGATACAAAAATATTTTGATGGAGCCAGCTGTGGTGTAGATTCTGGAAATTCATGCAAACACTGTGTAAAATACATAAATAAGAATATTATTTATATATTACCACTTTGAAGTTAATTAAACATTACCACTTTGAAGAACAATGAATTTTTTCACACCAAGCAATCTTGGCCAGTAATTACATAAAAATGATAAAAATGTATTTAAGAAGTAAAAGTGATTAAGAGGATCTGCTAAATGTCACCTCCTTTGTGAAGTTTTCTCTGCTTCTGTATGGTCACACCATCATCTGGGCACCTTTGGTATTTTGCACTTATCTCCTTAATGCTTCTCATCATATTAATTGTAATTTTTTCTGGATTTTTAAAATTTAGTAACCTGCTTCTTATGCTAGATAGTGTGGTACTCTAAGACTGAGATTCTACCATATCCTGTTTTGCTGAGAATGGTGCTTGGGAGAGTTGAATGTGCAAAATATTGGTCAATAAATAAATAAATGGTGCCATGGCTTGTTGCCAAATGCCTCATTCAGGGCTCAGAACTCTGTCACTATAGAAAAAATACCTTTACATTGGATCCTATTTCCCTTATTTGTGAAATGAGAAGAGTTGGTAACTGTAATTCTCAAAATTTTAAACTGCTCAATCCTTTCTTTAAATATGTTAAACAGATAAAATAATTCCTTTAGTTGAATTGAGCTAGAGCAAACCAGCTTATGTTGGTGAAACGCTAATGACATCTGTCAGGACAATTCAAAATCCTTGGATTTCTAAGGACCGTGTAGAACTAATCAATAGTTTTAAACTTGTGTGTAGATCATTGATATAAAAATAGTGCCTTTGGAATACTGTTACTGATAAAATCATATTCTGGGATTTGACTCAATGCTAAAGTGAACTCAATGTGAATATAAAAACACTGCATTTGTAATAATGTTACTGATAAACAAAATTTTATTCTGGGGTTTTAACTCAATGCTCCAATGAACTCAACGTGAATATAAAGCGATAGATTGTATTACAAAGCTCTGTATAAATAGTGATGGAGAGATAACTCCTGGTTCCCCCTGTCCTGACAAATAAGATATAAAGGGTGGGTTATTACATAACTAGATGACTATTGTTTGCCCCACAAAAAGAGTAGAAATCTGAAAATCATTTTCATCAAAAGTTGTGAACAACCAATAAAGATAACTTCAGGCCTAAAGGTTTCATTTTGCCTGGAATAACCTAGCAGATTAACCATCAGTTTTTCCATGTTGACTCACAGGGAAGAGTCCTAAAGACAAAGGATTCAGTGCCCTTTTGATTTTTTCTGTTCGGGAAAGTTTAACAAATTCACAAGCAAAAAGCCCCCACACCTATGGGCTTGGAGAACTCAATTGAGATCACAAACAAAAGAGTCACTTAAATTTTTTTTTTTTTTTTTATTATACTTTAAGTTCTAGGATACATGTGCATAACGTGCAGGTTTGTTACATATGTATACTTGTGCCATGTTGCTGTGCTGCACCCATCAACTCGTCAGCACCCATCAACTCGTCATTTACATCAGGTATAACTCCCAATGCAATCCCTTCCCCCTCCCCCCTCCCCATGATAGGCCCCGGTGTGTGATGTTCCCCTTCCTGAGTCCAAGTGATCTCATTGTTCAGTTCCCACCTATGAGTGAGAACATGCGGTGTTTGGTTTTCTGTTCTTGTGATAGTTTGCTAAGAATGATGGTTTCCAGCCGCATCCATGTCCCTACAAAGGACATAAACTCATCCTTTTTTATGGCTGCATAGTATTCCATGGTGTATATGTGCCACATTTTCTTAATCCAGTCTGTCACTGATGGACATTTGGGTTGATTCCAAGTCTTTGCTATTGTGAATAGTGTCGCAATAAACATACGTGTGCATGTGTCTTTATAGCAGCATGATTTATAATCCTTTGGGTATATCCCCAGTAATGGGATGGCTGGGTCATATGGTACATCTAGTTCTAGATCCTTGAGGAATCGCCATACTGTTTTCCATAATGGTTGAACTAGTTTACAATCCCACCAACAGTGTAAAAGTGTTCCTATTTCTCCACATCCTCTCCAGCACCTGTGGTTTCCTGACTTTTTAATGATTGCCACTCTAACTGGTGTGAGATGGTATCCCATTTGGTTTTGATTAGCATTTCTCTGATGGCCAGTGATGATGAGCATTTTTTCATGTGTCTGTAGGCTGTACGCATGTCTTCTTTTGAGAAATGTCTGTTCATATCCTTTGCCCACTTTTTGATGGGGTTGTTTGTTTTTTTCTTGTAAATTTGTTTGAGTTCTTTGTAGGTTCTGGATATTAGACCTTTGTCTGATGAGTAGATTGCAAAAATTTTCTCCCATTCTGTAGGTTGCCTGTTGACTCTGATGGTAGTTTCTTTTGCTGTGCAGAAGCTCCTTAGCTTAATGAGATCCCATTTGTCAATTTTGGCTTTTGCTGCCGTTGCTTTTGGTGTTTTAGACATGAAGTCCTTGCCTATGCCTATGTCCTGAATGGTACTACCTAGGTTTTCCTCTAGGGTTTT
>NW_020258967.1:0-39630 GCF_003255815.1 Theropithecus gelada | reverse complement strand
CCACAAAGATACTCCTCGAGAAGAGCAACTCCAAGACACATAATTGCCAGATTCACCAAAGTTGAAATGAAGGAAAAAATCTTAAGGGCAGCCAGAGAGAAAGGTCGGGTTACCCACAAAGGGAAGCCCATCAGACTCACAGCAGATCTCTCGGCAGAAACTCTACAAGCCAGAAGAGAGTGGGGGCCAATATTCAACATTCTTAAAGAAAAGAATTTTAAACCCAGAATTTCATATCCAGCCAAACTAAGTTTCATAAGTGAAGGAGAAATAAAATCCTTTACAGATAAGCAAATGCTTCGAGATTTTGTCACCACTAGGCCTGCCTTACAAGAGACCCTGAAGGAAGCACTCAACATGGAAAGGAACAACCGGTATCAGCCATTGCAAAAACATGCCAAAATGTAAAGACCATCGAGGCTAGGAAGAAACTGCATCAACTAACGAGCAAAATAACCAGTTAATATCATAATGGCAGGATCAAGTTCACACATAACAATCTTAACCTTAAATGTAAATGGACTAAATGCTCCAATGAAAAGACACAGACTGGCAAACTGGATAAAGAGTCAAGACCCATCAGTCTGCTGTATTCAGGAGACCCATCTCACACGCGGAGACATACATAGGCTCAAAATAAAGGGATGGAGGAAGATTTACCAAGCAAATGGAGAACAAAAAAAAGCGGGGGTTGCAATACTAGTCTCTGATAAAACAGACTTTAAACCATCAAAGATCAAAAGAGACAAAGAAGGCCATTACATAATGGTAAAGGGATCAATTCAACAGGAAGAGCTAACTATCCTAAATATATATGCACCCAATACAGGAGCACCCAGATTCATAAAGCAAGTCCTTAGAGACTTACAAAGAGACTTAGACTCCCATACAATAATAATGGGAGACTTCAACACTCCACTGTCAACATTAGACAGATCAACGAGACAGAAAGTTAACAAGGATATCCAGGAATTGAACTCATCTCTGCAGCAAGCAGACCTAATAGACATCTATAGAACTCTCCACCCCAAATCAACAGAATATACATTCTTCTCAGCACCACATCGTACTTACTCCAAAATTGACCATATAATTGGAAGTAAAGCACTCCTCAGCAAATGTACAAGAACAGAAATTATAACAAACTGTCTCTCAGACCACAGTGCAATCAAACTAGAACTCAGGACTAAGAAACTCAATCAAAACCGCTCAACTACATGGAAACTGAACAACCTGCTCCTGAATGACTACTGGGTACATAACGAAATGAAGGCAGAAATAAAGATGTTCTTTGAAACCAATGAGAACAAAGATACAACATACCAGAATCTCTGGGACACATTTAAAGCAGTGTGTAGAGGGAAATTTATAGCACTAAATGCCCACAAGAGAAAGCAGGAAAGATCTAAAATTGACACTCTAACATCGCAATTAAAAGAACTAGAGAAGCAAGAGCAAACACATTCGAAAGCTAGCAGAAGGCTAGAAATAACTAAGATCAGAGCAGAACTGAAGGAGATAGAGACACAAAAAACCCTCCAAAAAATCAATGAATCCAGGAGTTGGTTTTTTGAAAAGATCAACAAAATTGACAGACCACTAGCAAGACTAATAAAGAAGAAAAGAGAGAAGAATCAAATCGACGCAATTAAAAATGATAAAGGGGATATCACCACCGACCCCACAGAAATACAAACTACCATCAGAGAATACTATAAACACCTCTACGCAAATAAACTGGAAAATCTAGAAGAAATGGATAATTTCCTGGACACTTACACTCTTCCAAGACTAAACCAGGAAGAAGTTGAATCCCTGAATAGACCAATAGCAGGCTCTGAAATTGAGGCAACAATTAATAGCCTACCAACCAAAAAAAGTCCAGGACCAGATGGATTCACAGCTGAATTCTACCAGAGGTACAAGGAGGAGTTGGTACCATTCCTTCTGAAACTATTCCAATCAATAGAAAAAGAGGGAATCCTCCCTAACTCATTTTAGGAGGCCAACATCATCCTGATACCAAAGCCTGGCAGAGACACAACAAAAAAAGAGAATTTTAGACCAATATCCCTGATGAACATCGATGCAAAAATCCTCAATAAAATACTGGCAAACCGGATTCAGCAACACATCAAAAAGCTTATCCACCATGATCAAGCGGGCTTCATCCCTGTGATGCAAGGCTGGTTCAACATTCGCAAATCAATAAACATAATCCAGCATATAAACAGAACCAAAGACAAGAACCACATGATTATCTCAATAGATGCAGAAAAGTCCTTTAACAAAATTCAACAGCCCTTCATGCTAAAAACGCTCAATAAATTCGGTATTGATGGAACGTACCTCAAAATAATAAGAGCTATTTATGACAAACCCATAGCCAATATCATACTGAATGGGCAAAAACTGGAAAAATTCCCTTTGAAAACTGGCACAAGACAGGGATGCCCTCTCTCACCACTCCTATTCAACATACTGTTGGAAGTTCTGGCTAGGGCAATCAGGCAAGAGAAAGAAATCAAGGGTATTCAGTTAGGAAAAGAAGAAGTCAAATTGTCCCTGTTTGCAGATGACATGATTATATATTTAGAAAACCCCATTGTCTCAGCCCAAAATCTCCTTAAGCTGATAAGCAACTTCAGCAAAGTCTCAGGATACAAAATTAATGTGCAAAAATCACAAGCATTCTTATACACCAGTAACAGACAAACAGAGAGCCAAATCATGAATGAACTTCCATTCACAATTGCTTCAAAGAGAATAAAATACCTAGGAATCCAACTTATAAGGGATGTAAAGGACCTCTTCAAGGAGAACTACAAACCACTGCTCAGTGAAATCAAAGAGGACACAAACAAATGGAAGAACATACCATGCTGATGGATAGGAAGAATCAATATCGTGAAAATGGCCATACTGCCCAAGGTAATTTATAGATTCAATGCCATCCCCATCAAGCTACCAATGAGTTTCTTCACAGAATTGGAAAAAACTGCTTTAAAGTTCATATGGAACCAAAAAAGAGCCCGCATCTCCAAGACAATCTTAAGTCAAAAGAACAAAGCTGGAGGCATCACGCTACCTGACTTCAAACTATACTACAAGGCTACAGTAACCAAAACAGCATGGGACTGGTACCAAAACAGAGATATAGACCAATGGAACAGAACAGAGTCCTCAGAAATAATTCCACACATCTACAGCCATCTGATCTTTGACAAACCTGAGAGAAACAAGAAATGGGGAAAGGATTCCCTATTTAATAAATGGTGCTGGGAAAATTGGCTAGCCATAAGTAGAAAGCTGAAACTGGATCCTTTCCTTACTCCTTATATGAAAATTAATTCAAGATGGATTAGAGACTTAAATGTTAGACCTAATACCATAAAAATCCTAGAGGAAAACCTAGGTAGTACCATTCAGGACATAGGCATGGGCAAAGACTTCATGTCTAAAACACCAAAAGCAACGGCAGCAAAAGCCAAAATTGACAAATGGGATCTCATTAAACTAAAGAGCTTCTGCACAGCAAAAGAAACTACCATCAGAGTGAACAGGCAACCTACAGAATGGGAGAAAATTTTTGCAATCTACTCATCTGACAAAGGGCTAATATCCAGAACCTACAAAGAACTCAAACAAATTTACAAGAAGAAAACAAACAACCCCATCAAAAAGTGGGCAAAGGATATGAACAGACATTTCTCAAAAGAAGACATTCATACAGCCAACAGACACATGAAAAAATGCTCATCATCACTGGCCATCAGAGAAATGCAAATCAAAACCACAATGAGATACCATCTCACACCAGTTAGAATGGCAATCATTAAAAAGTCAGGAAACAACAGGTGCTGGAGAGGATGTGGAGAAATAGGAACACTTTTACACTGTTGGTGGGATGGTAAACTAGTTCAACCATTATGGAAAACAGTATGGCGATTCCTCAAGGATCTAGAACTAGATGTACCATATGACCCAGCCATCCCATTACTGGGGATATACCCAAAGGATTATAAATTATGCTGCTATAAAGACACATGCACACGTATGTTTATTGCAGCACTATTCACAATAGCAAAGACTTGGAATCAACCCAAATGTCCATCAGTGACAGACTGGATTAAGAAAATGTGGCACATATACACCATGGAATACTATACAGCCATAAAAAAGGATGAGTTTGTGTCCTTTGTAGGGACATGGATGCAGCTGGAAACCATCATTCTTAGCAAACTATCACAAGAACAGAAAACCAAACACTGCATGTTCTCACTCATAGGTGGGAACTGAACAATGAGATCACTTGGACTCAGGAAGGGGAACATCACACACCGGGGCCTATCATGGGGAAGGGGGAGGGGGGAGGGATTGCATTGGGAGTTATACCTGATGTAAATGACGAGTTGATGGGTACAGCACACCAACATGGCACAAGTATACATATGTAACAAACCTGCACGTTATGCACATGTACCCTACAACTTAAAGTATAATAATAATAAATAAATTTAAAAAAAAAAAAGTATATACACTCAAATACATATATATGTTTATTTAGCATATATATTTATTTAGCATATATATGCTACTCAAAAGAGTGAAAAGAGTGAAATAATTGGATTAAAAAATTAAACTTTATTCTATCTTATGAGACAGGCCTTAATATTAGAAAATAGAAAGGTTGAAAGATACATCTAGATAAAGATAAATATAAATGAAATGTAAATACCAGTAAAAAGTATGCTAGTATAGTTATATTAATAGCAAATAAAATGGATTTTAAAGCAGGAAGGATTATAAGAAATAAAATGGAAATATCATAATGATAAATAGTTGAATATGCCAGGAAGATATATTAATTTCTAATTAGTATGCACCTAATAATATACCTTTAAAACACATAAAGCAAACGACAGAACTAAATGAGAAATGCATCAATCCAAATCCACAGTGATAGACCTTAATATATTGTTATCAGTAACTGAAAAACAAATACATAAAATCTTACTAAGAATACACATTTGAGTAATACAAATAAACTTAACCTAATTGACCTAATTGACACATATAGAACACTGTACCTACCAATGACAAAATTCATGTTTTTTTCAGTGCACATGGAACAATGAAATCAAGCATGTTTTTAGCTAAAAACAAAAGCTTAATATATCTCAAACTCTGGAAACATGTAGAATATTATCTAATGTGGTAGAATAAATTAGAAATCATAACAAAAACATTATTTTTAAAACCTAAATAAGAAATTAAGCAATTTATTTTTCAATAACCTACAGCTCAAAGAAGAAATTATAGAATTAGAAAATACTTTAATAACAAAAACTATTGCCGGGCGCGGTGGCTCACGCCTGTAATCCCAGCACTTTGGGAGGCCGAGGCGGGCGGATCACAAGGTCAGGAGATCGAGACCATGGTGAAACCCCGTCTCTACTAAAAATACAAAAAATGAGCCGGGCGCGGTGGCGGGCGCCTGTAGTTCCAGCTACTCGGGAGGCTGAGGCAGGAGAATGGCGTGAACCCAGGAGGCAGAGCTTGCAGTGAGCCAGGATCGCGCCACTGCACTCCAGCTTGGGCGACAGAGCGAGACTCCGTCTCAAAAAAAAAAAAAAAAAAAAAATAACAAAAACTATAACGGTTCAAAATGTGTAAGATACAGTAAATGCATGCTTACAGAGAAACTTATATAGGCTTGAATGCATTTGTTAGAAAAAAAGAAGGCAGAAATATCCAAGCATTGATTTTAAGACTCAGAAAAACAAATTCAAAATAGAGGAAAAGATAATAAAGATAAAAGCAAAAATGACATAATATAAAACAATATACAATAGAAGGAATCAGTAAAGCCAAAAGCTAATGTATTCAAGACTAATGAAAAGAATAAACATCTAGTTAAACCATTCAAGAAAAAATTACAGTCATAACTAACATCTTAAGAATTAAAATACAGACATTACTATAGATAGTACAGATATTAATAAAGGAATTACAAAGAACTTTATGCCAATCAATGTGATCATTGCAAAACAGAAAAATATCATTCAATTAAACACAGCCTTTTGTATCCACAGGAAACATGGATTCATGGATTCAACCAACTGCAGAGCAACAATATTTTTAAAAAATGGATAGTCGCATCTGTACTGAACATGAACAGACATTTTTCTTGTCACTGTTTCTTAAGTAATACTATATAACAAATATTTACATAGCATTTGTATTGTATTAGGTATTATCAGTAATCTAAAGATGATTTAAAGTATATGGTAGGATGTGCATAAATAATATGAAAATACTACATCATTTTATAGAAGGGACTTGAGCAGCTGTGGGTTTTGCTATCTGGGGGGGTTCCTGGAACCAATCCCCCATAGATACCAAGGGATCACTATACATAATGAAAAATCACACACACACACAAAACAATATCTCTGGGTCCAAATGAGTTCACCGGTAAATTAAATTTAAAAACTAAAGAAGCAATAATCTCCATTTTACTCAAATAGTCCATGTAATAAAGAGGGAAGAAATGTTTCCCAACACATTTTACGAAGATAGCACTGTCCTCATATCAAAATCAGACAAGGAAAATAAAGAAAAGAAAAATACAGAAAAATACCATTCACGAATGTATGCACCAAAATCCGTAACTAAATACTAGCATATCTAATCCAGGAATAAATGTAAAAGATAATACAACATGAGAAAGAAAAGTTTATCCCAGGAATGCAAGGTTAGATTAACATTCAAAAAACTATCAGTGTAATTTGCCACATTAACTAAAGAAAAGATAGCGATTATATGACCATTTCAATAAATGCAGGAAAAGCAGTTGAACGTTCAACATGCATTTTGATTCAAAACTCTTAGAAAACTGGGAATAGATGGGAATTTACTTAACCTGATGAAGGCTATCTTTTTAAAAATCCACAGCAAACATTGTGTTAAATGTTTCAATATTAAAAGATTTCCCCTTGAGACAATAATACTTGCTATTAAAAATTACACTGGGGTTCTAACCAGTGCAATAACACCAAATAAATAAATAGGCTAAAGATTGAGATAACAGAAATAAACCTGTTATAATTCACAACCAAAATATCTCTGTGGTCAAAAATTTATTTAAATCTACAGATGAACTATGAGAATTAAATTATTAGTAATAAAATATGAGAAATTAATTTAGCAAGTTTCTGGATAAAAACCAGTATATTTAAAAATCAATTATATGTTTATATACAAGCAATGAACTACTAGAAAATGAAATTTAAGAATCAATAAATTTTGATGTTATTAAAATATCAAAAAACCAAGAATAAATTTAACAACAGATATCAAAACCACTAGAAAAAATTACTGAGATAAATTAAAGTAGATATAAATAAATGTCAAGATAAACCATATTCATAAATTGGAAGGCTCAATATCATGAGAAAATTAATTCTATTCAAAAGTAAACTCTAAATGTCATGTACTCCAATCAAAATCTCAACAACAAAAAAATAGAGAATCACGCAAACTAGTATTTGATAAAGGGGCCAATGTAATTCAAGTGAGAAGAGTCTTCTCAACAAGTGGTGCTCAATCACTTGGGTGTCTGTATACAGAAAAGAAATCCAGACACATAGATTATACCTTGCACAAAAACTAATTCAAAATGAATCATAGAACTATACGTAAAACATAAAGTTCAAAACTTCTAGAAGAAAACGAAGGAGAAAGGCTGCATGACTTTGGTTTGGGTGATGTTGTTTTCTGTAAAATATCAAAAGCACAATCCACAAAAGTGAAAAATTTGACTTTATTAATATTAAAAACTTTCCTGTGTTAAAAATGTTAAGAGAATCAAAAGACAAGCCACAAACTGGGAGGAAATATATTTAAGTTATAATATCTGATGAAGCACTTGCACTCAGAATATGTAAAGAACTCTTAAAACTCAAAAAAAGGAAAGAAAAAAAGAAAAACAACTCCTTTTAAAAATGGACAAAAGATGTCAACAGATATGTGAAATAAAAAGACATAAAAAGATGCTCACCATTATATGTCATTAGGGAAATGCAAATTAAAACCACAATGAGACATCACTACACACTTATTAGAAAGGCTTAAATTGAAAAAACTGACACTAACAAATGCTAACAAGGAGGCAGATCTACAGGTATCCTCATTCAGTGCTGCTGGGAATACAAAATGGTATAACCACTTTGAAGACAGTTTGGCAGTTCCTGTAATATTAAACACACCACTTAGTTACACACTCCTAGGTATTAATCAAAGTTACTTGAAAGCTTATGTTCACACAAAAGCCTGTAGTGAATGTTTCTGGCAGCTTTATTCCCAATGGATGAAAACTGGAAGCAACTGAGAATCTTTAACAAGAAGATACATTTTTTAAAAAAGAGAGAAAAAAAAGAACTGTGGCACATCCATTCCAAGAATATTAAATTCAGCTATAAAAAGGAATGAGCTATTGATTCACACAATGACATGGATGAATCTTAAGTATATTATACTAAGGGGAACAAGCCATACCCAAAAGGACTGCATATTGTGTGATTTTATTCATATGACATTTGAAGGAAGGCAAAATATAAGGAATTAAAACAGATGAGTGGTTGCCAGAATGTGGGGGTGGGGTGGGGAAATGATTGACTCCATTGAAATGAGAGGAACATACAATGAAAGGGACTCACAGAGCAGCTTTTAGGGTGAAGGGATGGTTCTGGGGTGATGGACACATGACTGAATTTGTCAGAAGTCATAGAACTGTACATTAGAAAAAGTTTACTAAGTGTACAAACTAAAATTTAAAATGAACTGACCTCCATAACTTTGAAAACTGATGTTTTGACTAAAAAATTATAAGGCTATCCACCAAATGAACTATGCATAAATACTGTACACTACTGGGTGAATTTCTTTCTCATAGAGATACAGATTAACAAGTCTGAAGCTGCTTTATTTGTATACAGGGTTGAACAAATAAATAATGAATGAATGAAGGGTGAATACCAGGTTTCTCACAGTCAGAGAGTTACAGATAAATAAGAAAGCAAAGCTTGAATGAATCATACTACTGGATTAGAGTCAGAGATATTAATATAAATTCATGTTTAGCTTAATATACAGTCATAATTCACTTAACAACGAGGCTACATTCTGAGAAATGGGTCATTAGGTGATTTCATCACTGTGCAAACATCATAGAGTGTACTTACCCAAAACTCGATGGTATAGCCTACTCCTTATCTAAACTAAATGGTAGAGCCTATTGTTCCTAGGCTACAAATCTGTACAGCATGATACTATACTGAATACTGTAGGCAATTGTAACACAATGGTATTTGTATATCTAAACATATCTAAATATAGAAAAGGTACAGCAAAAATATGGTATTAAAATCCTCTGGGTCCACCATCTTTTATCAGTCCATTGTTGACCAAAACATCAGTATGCAGTGCATGACCTTATATACATGAAGATGGGTAGATACAGAAATACTTAGACATGTATATGTACATATGTTTACACATACATACATGTGTATATATGTACATATGTTTACACATACATATATGTGTATATATGTGCATATGTTTATATGTATATATGTGTATATATGTGCATGTTTATGCGTACATATATGTATATATGTACATGTGTATATATGCATACACATGTGTACACATATATGTACATATATGCATATGTACATATATATGTATATATGACTCCAAATAATAGAGTAAAAAGAAGAAAAAAATTTGAAAATGGCTAAACCTGGCAAATACTACTTTAACCACATGCTGAAAGTTAGCATCACCCGTAATTTCATGTGAATATCATACCCCCAATATAATGGGATAAGAAGGGCACTTCACCTCTCCTGTATTCTTTCCAAAAACCCATAACCTCAAGATAATCACAAGAAAAACAGCAGAAAACCCCAGAGTGTGGACATTCTCCAAGATAACTGGCAGGTACTTCTTAAGACTTTCAAAGTCATAATGAAAATCACAGACAGACAGAAACTATCATGGACCAGTGGAGACTAGCAAGACATGACAACCAAATGCAATGTGGTATGCTGGATTTAATTCTGGCAAGAAAGAGGACATTAATGGAAAAACTGATGAAATCCAAATAAAGTCTGGAGTTCAGTTAATAGTAATATATCAATGTCAGTTTCTTAGTCTTGATAAATGTACCAGAGCAATATGTTAACAATGTGAGAAACTGGATGATATGAGAAACTGGGTATATGAGAACTCTCTGTGTTCTCTTTGAAACTTTTCTGTAAGTATAAAATTATTCTAAAATTAAAAGTTTATTAAAACTATCCCAACAGATCGTTTTGCAGAAATTGACAAGATAATTCTAAAATTTACATTGGAATGCAGTAGATGAAGGATAGTCAAGACAATCATGAAGAAAAAAAAAAATTGGAGAACTTATGCCATAAGATATCAAGACGTCATACATCTATAGCTATTAAGACATTGTGGTATCAATGCAAGAATACAATAATGGAATAGAATACAAAGTACAGAAATGACCTGTATATTTAATAAAAAATCCTGATCAATTAGATATATATTTTTTAATGAACGTGGACCCTATCTCATATAATACACCAAAAAAAAAATCAGTTCTAGGTGGAATATAGACATATATGTGAAAGGGGCAGGGGACCCCTCCAGAAAATAATATAGGAGTGTATCTTATGACCCAAGGTAGGCAACAATTTATTAAACTAAGATACAAAAAAGCATTAATCATAAACACATTATAAATTGGACTATAAATAAGTATAAGTATAAATACAGTTAAGTTTTAAAAAATGAACATATATTTCACACAACAGAATACCAAATGGCCAAGAACCCTGTGATTAATATTTGCATAATTTTATTAATAGTCAGGAAAATGAAAATTTTTTTTTTTTGAGACAGAGTCTCCTTCTGTCGCCAGGCTGGAGTGCAGTGGTGCAATCTCAGTTCACTGCAATCTCCACTTCTCGGGTTCAAGAGATTCTCCTGCCTCAGCCTCCCGAGTATCTAGGACTACAGGCACACACCACCATACCCGGCTAATTTTTTGTATTTTAGTAGAGACGGGGTTTCACCATGTTGGCCAGGATGGTCTTGATCTCCAGACCTCATGATCCACCCATTTCAGCCTCCCAAAGTGCTGGGAATACAGGCGTGAGCCACTGCCCAGCCAGCATACGCAAATTTAAATCATAAGATACCACTACACACTCAGCAGAGCAGCTAATATTAAGAAACCTGAGACTACCCAGTGTTGTTGATGATATGGAACAACTGAATTCTCTTACAGTGCTGGTGGGAATGTAAATTGGTACAACCACTTTAAAAAATGGTTTTGCATTATCTGCTAAAGCTAAACATACCCAGCAATCTCACTCCTAAGTATGCACACCAGAGAAATATGGAAAAAAGTACCAGAATCTTCATAGAAGTTTTATTAATAATAGCAAAATATCAGAAACAATCCAAATGTCCATCAACAGTAGAATGAATAAATAAATGGTGATCTACATGGAGAATGATACAGCAAATAAAAATGAACGCACTGGAAGGCCTATCCAGAGCAATCAATCAGGTAAGAAGAAAAATTAAGAGACATCCAAATAGGAAAAGAAGTCAAGCTATCTCTCTTCACTGATGATATTATTCTATACTTAGAAAACCGTAAAAAATTCACCAAAAGGCTACTAGAATTGAAACTATTTTAGCAAGGTTTCAGGATACAAAATTGATGTACAAAAAGTAGTAGCATTTTTATACACCAATAATGTCCAGGTTGAGAGCCAAATAAAGAACACAATCCCATTTACAATATCCACACACAAAAAAATGAAATACCTAGGAATAAAACTAGCCAAGGAGGTGAAAGATCTGTATAAGGAGAACTATAAAACACTGCTGGAATAGAAATCAGAGAAAACCAAATAAATGGAAAAACATGCCATGTTCATCAGTTGGAAGAATTAACACTGTTAAAATGGCCATACTGCCCGAAGCAATTTACAGATTCAAAGCTATTCCTATCAAACTACCAACATTATTCTTCATAGAATTATTTTTTGAAAAAATATTCTAAAACTAATATGGAACCAAAAAAGAGCCCAAATAGCAAAAGCAATCCTAAGCAAAATGAACAAAGCTGGTGGTATCATTCTACCCAACTTCAGCCTATGCTATAATGCTACAGTAACCAGAACAGCGTAATACTGGTATAAAAGCAGATACATAGACCAATTGAATAGAATAGAAAACTTACAAAGTTACACACCTACAACAATCTAATTTTTGACAAGGGCAACAAAAACAAGCAATGGGGAAGGAACTCTCTTTTCAAGAAATGGTGCTGGGACAACTGGCTAGCCATATGCAGAAGAATGAAACTAGACCTTTACTTTTTAGCATATGCAAAAATTAACCCAAGATGGATTAAAAAATTAAATGTAAGCTCTCAAACTAAAAAATCCTAGAAGAAAAACTATGAAATCACCTTCTTGACACTGGCCTTGGCAAAGAATTTTGGCTAAGACCCCAAAAGCAATTGCAACAAAAGCAAAAATTGACAAGTGGGGTCTAATTAATTAAGCAGTTTGGCAATTTCCCAAAGAACTTAAAACAGAATGACCATTTGACCCAGCAATCCCATTACTGGGTATATACCCAAAGAAAAATAGATCGTTATGCCAAAAAGACACATGCACGCTGTATGTTCACTGCTGTGCTATTCACAATAGCAAAGACATGGAATCAACTTAGGTACCCAGCAGTGGTGAATTTGATAAAGAAATTTGGCACATATTCACCATGGAATACTACACAGCCATAAAAAAGAATGAAATCATGTCTTTGCAGCAACATGGATGGAGCTGGAGGCCATATCCTAAGCAAACAACGCAGGAACAGAAAGCCAAATACCACACGTTTTCACTTGGAGGTGGGACCTAACATTGAACACACAGGGACATAAACATGGGAACAATAGACACTGCAGACTACAAGAGAGGGGAGGGGAGGGAAGGAGCCAGGTGGGAGTTGAAAAACTACTATTAGGTACTATTCTCACTCTCTGAGTGAAATATACCCATGTAACAAACCTGCACATGTACCCCTGTACCTAAAATAAAAGTTGACATTAAAAAAAAACCCACTTTACTTCTATACAAAACGATGTAGATACATCTCATATACATAATGCTGAGGACAAGAAGACCCCCTACAGACACATATTTCAAAAACAAGCAAAATTAATACAAGCAACAGCAACAAAGCTAATGGTTACCTCTGGAAGTGGACTCAGGAGGTTATTCTAGAATGCAGGTAATATTCTATTGCTTCACCTGGGTGATGATGACAGAAGGTGTGTTCGATTTGTTTTATTTCATCAAGCTGTATATTTACATTTTTATACTTTTCCATATGTATATTTATACTTCAAATTAAAAGTTATTCTTAAGTGTTAAAAAAAAAACCAAAATTGCATAAACCTCCAAACTGTAAAGATCATATGTAAAGTAAGTATAATAATTCTGAAAAGAAATAGACGCTGAACCCAACATCTAACATTAATCAAACAAGCGAGGTGTGTTTCCAGGTCAGTTCAGCAAACATCAAATAGATGACCCACTGTATTAAAGTCCCATAGTTAGTGCTATGGAGAGCACTATGAAGAGAAAGACAGAGGCTCTCTCCTGCCTTTCCCTGCCCTGTACTACCCAACCCCTTCCGATGCTATTTCTAGGCCTTCACATAAATTTAAAAATATGTATTCCCAATTTCTACCTTACTTTACAGAAAAGTGTATAGCTAACACTAGCGCTTCTCCCCAACCCCCTGCAGAAAAAGGAGAAACTTAACTGATTGATGAATTAGGGAGGAGCACCTAGCATTTTATGTTCATCAATCTCCTGTGTCTGTCTGTCTGTCTGTCTGTCTGTCTGTCTCTCTCTCTCTCTCTCTCTCTCTCTCTCGGTTTGGAACTTAGAAAGGGAAACAAGGTCATTTAGCACCCACCCCTCAACTCCAACATGTATCATTACAGGTAATTTACAGATACGGAGAATGAGAGTCAAGGAAGTTTAGTGACCACCAATGCCAAGAGAGGACCTATGACCACCCAACTCCAAAATCCATGCTTTTTCCTTTGTATCACGCAGCTTCCAAAACAAATAATATGAAAGTAAATGATGGGTACAGATTAATTCCAACTGGCAAGATCTGGATGGCTTCTTAGAAGAGCTGAGATTTGTTACCTGGGTTTTGAAAAATAAACATGTCTATACAAATGATGATAGGCAGCCACCTTTTTCCTTGCTAGAAAAATAGTCTCCCATTTTATTTAAAAACCGCACAGTTTTCTAAATTTGTCTGTGGGCAAGAACATCTGTTTATGTGGAAATACACAAGATGAAGCATTCATTTACCCAGTTCTGGCCTAATCAGGGTAAAACTGAATGGTAGACATCATGGTTTGGCAATTTGTGCAAACCAGGCTCCAGGTGGCCTTCTCCGTCTCCCTCAGCAACCCAGAAAAAACAAACAAACAAACAAACAGACAAAAACTAAAAGGCTGTTTTCTTAAAGCTCTATCTGCCTTAGATGAGAATATTATCTGGTTGCCTTTAAGCAGGTCATGCAGTTCCATGCCTTAGTTACATGTCTAACTCCCATGAACTCCAATGTGCAAGGCATAAAATTTAGTCTGGAAATGATCATCTATTCACTCATCTGCTCAGCAAATATTTCTGGAGGATCTTCTACATTTCAGGATGTGTACTGTGAACTGTGAAGAACACAGACGCTAGTAAGATTTTTGTCCCTGCTCTCCAGGAGTTTTAATCTCCCCCATTTCCATGTTTTTAATTTATATGCTAATTATTCCTAAATCCAAGCCTGATCTTCACACATGAACTCAAGATTCATGAAACCAAATCCCTACTAAAAATCTTCTTTTGAATGCACAATAGGTGCCTCAAACTCACTGTGTCTGGAATTAAAATCTGCATTTCCCCTCCTCAAACCTACACAAACCCATACATCCATCTGAACATCCTGTCTGGAAACGTGGGATTTATGTATGTCTCTCTGTTCCTCACTGTCTACAACCACTCAATAACTCCTTCTTTTTTTGGTTACACAATCTCACTCTGTTGCCCAGGCTGGAATGCAGTGGCACAATCATGGATCACTGCAAACTTGACCTCCCCAGACTCAGGAGATCCTCCCTCCTCAGCCTCCTAAGTAGCTGGGACTACAGGCATATACCACCCCACCCAGATAATTTTTGTATTTTTTGTAGAAACAAGGTTTTGTCATGTTCCCCAGGCTAGTCTTGAACTTCTGGACCCAAGCGATGTACCCACCTCAGCCTCCCAAAGTGCTGGGATAACAAGCATGAGCCATTGCACCTGTCCTTCCATTCTAAATATTTCCCAAATTGATTCTTACTTCTCTATCCTTAAATTGCTATGCTGCTTCAAGCTATTACACTGATCTGCAAAAGGGCAATGACCATCTAAAACTTTTCTCTCATATTCCATTTGTTACATAGAATCTATTTTAAAATACCATCTGATGCCTTTTCCATCTTAAAACATTTCAGTGACTCCCTAACGCGGCATAATAAAGAACAAGCTCTTTACTTGATACTTTAAGTCCCCCATAATCTAGCTACTACATATTTCTTCAGCCTCCATCGCCACTTCAAATTTCAATCTTAATGTCCTAGTAAAGTTCCTATAAATTTCCACACTATTACCTGTCTTCATGCCTTTGTTCATATTCTTCCCTCTCCTTGCTCTGTCTTTTCTCACCTTTCACTTTATACGAATTCTTATTCACTTGAGAGGCTCAACTGATTCCAATAATTCCTCCTCCAAACTTCTAAAACATACCTTCCTCTTCCCAACCATATTATATTAACATCAACTATTTATATACAAATCCCAGAAGGATCAGAACTGTGTCTTAGTCTTTTTGTCTCCAACACCCAAGTTTCCTAGTATATAGTAGGTACTCAACATATGTTCATAGGTAATTAGATTATTTGTAATCAAGAAAAAGAACACTAAACAAATCGTGATATATCCATAAAATGAAATACTAAAAACAAGAAAAAGATTGAAATTTGGACACATGTAATGACATGGATAACTTTTAAAAGTTCTACACTAAGAGGCCATGAGTGGTGGCTCACGCCTATAATCCCAGCATGTTGGGAGGCCGAGGCAAGAGGATCATTCAAGCCCAGAAGTTCAAGACCAGCCTGGGCAACATGGCAAAACCCCATCTCTAGAAAAAATAAAAAATTAGCCAAGCATGGTGGCATGCACCTGTAGCCCCAGCTACTTGGGAGGCTGAAATGGAAGGATCACTTGAGCCTGGAAATTTGAGACTGCAGTGAGCCGCGATGGTGCAGACATCACCATCTGGTGATGTCTAATGGTGCAGCCTAGACAACAAAGAGAGACCCTGTCTTTAAAAAAAGAAAATAATTAAGCTGAGGAAAAGAAACACACCTAAAATACTGCACACTGTATGATTCCATTTATTAAACATTATAGAAAAGACAAAACTATAGGGACAGAAACAAGAGTATTGGTGGCCAGCATCTTGGGGTAGAGGGAAGCAATTGACTGCAAAGGGGTTTGAGGGGACTTTGTGGGGTGATGGAGGTGTTCTATAATTTGATTGTAGTTATAGTTATGTGAATGCATTTTATCAAAATGCATGAGAACACATTCTTTCAAAGAGTGAATTTTATCATATATAAAATTACACTTTATAAAATACCATAATTGATATAAAGCAACATATTGTGAGGAATAAAATAAAGGGACACAAAGCTCTGATTCGAGGAATCACAGAAGGCCTCACCAAGGAAAGAATGGACAGTATTTGCATAGTTGGATAATGGGAGGTAGGACACTCCATGCTGATATTCCAAATGCTATTGCCACTTGGTTGAGGAGCAGTTACAGGAATGATATCTGTGGCTTGGAAAGACTTTGTATATAATTTTCTGCTACTAATTGTTACAGATACTAAACATGCTAAGTTTTTCAGAGACCAAACATAGTGACCTGATACACTCTTCATCCTTTTTAAGATAAATTAAAAAACATGTCTCCCCACTCCTCAAACCTCCTCACACCTCCACATACACCACTAGCTACAATTAACAGGTAATTTCTGAAGTCTTTTTTTTGCTTCTACTCCTGATGAGGCAGGTGTTGGTTCTTTTCCAAAGCAATATTCTTAGATCATTTTTTAAGCTTTTCAGTAAACAGAGGACCAGTCAAGCAAGTCACAGCTTCACCATAGATCTTATTAGCTGATTAAAGAGATGCCTATAAAATCAGAAAAATTTGAGTGGAAATTTTTTTGTACTTTTACAGAGAACAGGCTGTACAAGGTACACCTAAATATACCACAGATGGCCCCAAACCATAACTCTGTAATTAACAAGTAAAATGCCTCATGGTGACTACATCTGTGTGGAATTAAAATCCTGGTATCCGAAATTTAAACAAAGCATTTGTGGAATATTGCCTGAACATACCAAAAGTCCTATATTTGAGGACATTTTCTTTTTTTTTTAATACTTTAAGTTCTAGGGTACATGTGCACAATGTGCAGGTTTGTTACATATGTATATACGTGCCATGTTGGTGTGCTGCACCCATTAACTTGTCATTTACATTAGGTATATCTCCTAATGCTATCCCTCCCCTTCCCCCTCCCCACAATAGGACCCGGTGTGTGATGATCCCCTTCCTGTGTCCAAGTGATTTCATTGTTCAATTCCCACCTATGAGTGAGAACATGCGGTATTTGGTTTTCTGTTCTTGAGATAGTTTGCTGAGAATGATGGTTTCCAGCTGCATCTATATCCCTACAAAGGACACGAATTCATGCTTTTTCATGGCTGCGTAGTATTCCATGGTGTATATGTGCCACATTTTCTTAATCCAGTCTGTCACTGATGGACATTTGGGTTGATTCCAAGTCTTTGCTATTACGAATAGTGCCGCAATAAACATACGTGTGCATGTGTCTTTATAGTAGCATGACTTATAATCCTTTGGGTATATCCCCAGTAATGGGATGGCTGGGTCAAATGGTATTTCTAGTTCTAAATCCTAGAGGAATCGCCACACTGTTTTCCACAATGGCTGAACTAGTTTACCATCCCACCAACAGTGTAAAAGTGTTCCTATTTCTCCACATCCTCTCCAGCACCTGTTGTTTCCTGATTTTTTAATGATGGATTGCCATTCTAACTGGTGTGAGGTGGTATCTCATTTTGGTTTTGATTTGCATTTCTCTGATGGCGAGTAATGATGAGCATTTTTTCATATGTCTGTTGGCTTATAAATGTCTTCTTTTGAGAAGTGTCTGTTCATATCCTTTGCCCACTTTTTGATGGAGTTGTTTGTTTTTTTCTTGTAAATTTGATTGAGTTCTTTATAAGTTCTGGATATTAGCCCTTTGTCAGATGAGTAGATTGCAAAAATTTTCTCCCATTCTGTAGGTTGCCTGTTCACTCTGATGGTAGTTTCTTTTGCTGTGCAGAAGCTCTTTAGTTTAATTAGATCCCATTTGTCAATTTTGGCTTTTGCTGCCGTTGCTTTTGGTGTTTTAGACATGAAGTCCTTGCCCATGCCTATGTCCTGAATGGTATTACCTAGGTTTTCTTCTAGGGTTTTTATGATTTTAGGTCTAACATTTAAGTCTCTAATCCATCTTGAATTAATTTTCATATAAGGAGTAAGGAAAGGATCCAATTTCAGCTTTCTACTTATGGCTAGCCAATTTTCCCAGCACCATTTATTAAATAGGGAATCCTTTCCCCATTTCTTGTTTCTCTCAGGTTTGTCAAAGATCAGATGGCTGTAGATGTGTGGAATTATTTCTGAGGACTCTGTTCTGTTCCATTGGTCTATATCTCTGTTTTGGTACCAGTCCCATGCTGTTTTGGTTACTGTAGCCTTGTAGTATAGTTTGAAGTCAGGTAGCGTGATACCTCTAGCTTTGTTCTTTTGGCTTAGGATTGTCTTGGCAATGCGGGGCCTTTTTTGGTTCCATATGAACTTTAAAGCAGTTTTTTCCAATTCTGTGAAGAAAGTCATTGGTAGCTTAATGGAGATGGCATTGAATCTATAAATTTCCTTGGGCAGTATGGGCATTTTCACAATATTGATTCTTCCTATCCAGGAGCATGGTATGTTCTTCCATTTGTTTGTGTCCTCTTTTATTTCACTGAGCAGTGGTTTGTAATTCTCCTTGAAGAGGGAGGACATTTTCTAAAGTGAACACAAGGTTGAGAAATGAGTGATTGATCTTAGAATCTTTGAAGAAACTCACGCAGCTAGAATATTTCTAATAGGTGCTGGTCAGTACGGAAGTCACTCCTCAAGAACCAGCAATGTGTTGTTAGCCAATCAGAGTAAATCTAAACTCATAACCCTAGTATGTGTCAGGCACCTTCATGAGGTGCCTACAGTGTACCCAATTTTATTGCTCTCTAATGGGTTACCTGAATTGTTCATAGCTACAATTAGGCATCGTTTAATACATAAAACCCATCTCCACTTATCTTGGATCAGGTTTTGCTTAAATACGATTGTGTCAGCATCTCAGTGGCAAAACAACATAGGCCACCACTCTGGAGGCTGAACTTGAGATGCCTTCCACTGGTGGCCTCATTACATGACCTCTATTTTAAATTAGACCATCCCAAACAAACCCATATTTGGTGAAAATGTGTCCAGTCATTTCAATATGAAACAATAGTGAAGTCCTTAATTTTATTTATATAGATTATTACTCAAAGTAGCCCCTCTAGGCCAGGGCAGTGGCTCATGTCTGTAATCCCAGCACTTTGGGAGGCCAAGGCAGGCATATCACGAGGTCAAGAGATTGAGACCATCCTGGCCAACATGGTGAAACCCCATCTCTACTAAAAATACAAAAATTAGTTGGATGTGGTGGTGCACGCCTGTAGTCCCAGCTACTCAGGAGGCTGAGGTAGGAGAATCGCTTGTACCTGGGAGGTGGAGGTTGCAGTGAGCCAAGATTGCTCCACTGCACTCCAGCCTGGTGATAGTGCAAGAGACTCCTTCTCAAAATAAATAAATAAATAGTAGCCCCTCTGCCCCAGCTACCTATTAGAATGTTTTACTCCTACATCTACCATTGTTTGCAAACAACTTCAACCTTTCTATCATATTCCCTTATGCTTTTCTTCATTATACCCAGATATGAATTACTTTAAAATCTAGTAACTCCAAAAAAGGTATGAAAAACTGATGGAACAGTGTTATTTTTTTAAAGCATGAAATTTTTTATATTGCTATTAAAGAATAAGTAGATACTGCTTCATTCATGATGTTGATCTATAAACATAGGTTGAGATATATTACCTAAATGTTAAACATAGCTATTAGTTATATCAACATGGAGTTCATAACTTCCAAAGCAGTTAAGAAAAAAAAAAAAAAACTAAGAAAATCTAGTCAATACAGCAAAAGAAGAAAATAACAAACGAGAGGGCAGTATGCAGACAATAAAATGAGATAGATGGCAGAAGTAAAGCCACGCATATCAGTTTTCATAAGAAAAGTGAATGAGTGAAACTCCTCTGTAAAAGCCAAACACTGCCTCTCTGATTAAGCCAAAAACAAAAAACCTCAATTGTATGCTGCTTATAAGAAACACACCTAAATTAAAATGGCACAAAATGTTCAAAGAAAATAAAAGAAAGAAGTACTCATATCAACATCAGACAGAGTAGAATTCAAAAGTATTAAATGAAGAAAAAGGAGCTATTTTATATCAATTAGAGGCTTAACTCCACCGTGAAGATATTACAGAACCAAATATTGACATGCTAAATATTGAGAGATATAAAGCAAAAGCTATTCAAGACACAACAAAGAATTTTCAAGAATGAAATTATAAGTGGGTTTATTTGCGACAGGTTAAATAGACAATAAATAAGAACATAGAAGTCAGATTACATTAAAAAGTCTTAATAATAGATGCCTGCTAAATTCTGCAAACTGAGAATATGCTTTCTTTCCTAATGTTCTTGGAATGTTTACCAAAACATGTAAAATAAAATGTTATAAAGAAAACTTCAAAACTTCCAATAAGTTACATAACATAGGCTTCATTACGTGACTCTATACAAAAAAGTTTAAACATTAATTATACAACCAATTAGCAATTTTCAAATATAAATAACTTGCGCTAAAAGAAAATCAAAATTCTTTGTATAAGCTATTTAGAAAATAGCGATGGGAACTCTCCATCAAAATGGATGGCAAAAGCTGCCCTCAGAGAAAAATTTGTAGTTTTAAGGAGTTTTTTAATAAAGGATAAGTGAAAATAAATAAAATATTCAACTCAAAACTCCAAGAAAATTAAATTAGACATCTAATATTTCACCTCTCACATTGAAAAATATCAAAAAGAATTAAAATACCTATTACTGACAAGTATTTGAGGATAAAAATACTATTGGGAATTCTGCAAATTGGTACAACTCTCCTGAGGTTTGCCAATAAGCATCAAAATCCCTAGCACTTCTATTTCTACAAGTGTATTCTAATGATAGATAATTCTAAAGATATATATAGCTTTGTTTGTTTGGTTTTGTTCTGAGACAGAGTCTCACTCTGTCAACAAGGCTGGAGTGCAGTGGCATGATCGCTGCTCACTACAACTTCAACCTCCCTGGGCTCAGGTCATCCTCCCACTTTAGACTTCCAAGTAACTGGAACTACAGGTGCATGCCACCACACCCAGCTAATTTTTGTATTTTTTGTAGAGACAGGGTTTTGCCTTGTTGCCCAGGCTGGTCTCAAACTCCTAGTCTCAAATGATTCGCCCACCTCAGCCTCCCAAAGTGCTGAGACTACAGATGTGAACCTGGCCATAGCTTAGCATTAAAACCATTAAACCTGTGCCTGTGAAAGTTAAAAGTTTAACGAGGAAAAAAACTAATATTAAGAACAAAAGAAGAAGGCAATACTATTTAATGATTCAGGGACCTATTATTATAGTTGTTATGTACTGTGGTTACACTGACACTTTTTCTAGAACCAGAATTGCAAAGAGGAAGTTTTTGCTACTTGTACCTGTAAGATTTTTTGAATTAGTCCTTTCCCCCTGACACCTTGCTCACTCCACCTCAGTCTCTCTAATGTTGACAGAAACAAAAGAAATGACATTGCTGCTTAATACAAACACCTACCCATCTTAAAACCAAGGTTCCCCTCAGCAAAGAGGTCTCCAAAAACCACATCAATTTATAATAATTCATGTTCCACTGAAAGTAGTTCCTCACACATCAGTAGGCACAAGGATGCACATGACATAATCTATCACCAAACTTCTTTATCCTTCTAGTGGATAACAATGACATTAGTCATTGACAAGACTGTAAAGTGGAATTTTACAAGACCCCAGCTTTCATTTTACTTACTCCTTTCCCCCTTTGAAACCTAGTAGCTCTTGCAGGCAACTGTCTACTCTTCTCATTTTCAATCCTGTTCTCCAGACGGTTCTTAATAAATTTATTCAGACTATGACAATAGTAAGGAAATTTGTCTCAGACACTGTTTGCATTAGAACAGTGATCAAAGTGACTACCAGCATTTTAAGATGGGGAGGGAAATTTTCTAGGGTGCCTGAAAACCCAAAACACAGAATATGGCCTAATATAGTCCAGTCTGAAGAAACATCATGTCAGTTACATAAAGTTACTGGAAAACTTTGAAATCTTCAAGTATTCTAACTTCACAGCAGAAACTGAATCAATAGATGAATGAATGGATAGATGATAGAGTGATAGATAGCTCAGTCTTGTATAAGATAACAAGTTTGATCTCAGTCTTTATGTTCTCTTTTCAAATGTTCTGGCATGTCCTATTATCTTCCTGAAACATCCTATTGTCTTCCTGAAGTGGAAACATGATTAAATAAACATGTCAATTCTAGATGAACTGTCAAAATGGTACAAAAGGGGCTCAGGTTTATTTATAGGGTTTCTGCCTGGGAATAGAGGCAGGTGCCTGAAGGACGCATTAAGACATATTCATTTTTGTCTTGTAAACCTCTCCTTTTACTTTGACATCACTTAATTCTACATCTCTTTCAGCTCCAGCAGTGGGTTCTTATTTCTCCCTAGCCATCTCCTCCTTTTGCCTGCTGCACTATTCTGGGTAGCTGAGGCAACCCCTGAGATACTGCTGCACTACTGCAAGGAAAACTCTGGGCAAAAATTTTTAATCATTCATATAGCATACATTTATTTGAAAGCAGATGTTTTCACTCATTGAAGCTGCCCATAGCTGTATCTTTGATGCTTGCTACTTTTATTGTCAAGCCTTCTCTCCCTAAAAAGTAGAAAAGAAAAAGAAGTCAGTTGCTTCCACGTTTTTTCCCTGACTAGCATCTTCCCTAGGGGAACCCATGATAAATCCAGATTCGTTGGAAGCTGTGACATAATCTACTACAAAGAATAGTTAAAATACCTTATAATAATAAATGCTGTGATAGTTAATATTAAGTGTCAACTTGCCTGGATTGAAGGATGCAAAGTATTGCTCCTGATGTATCTGTGAGGATGTTGCCAGCAGAGATTAACATTTAAGTCAGTGGACTGGGAGAGACAGACCCACCTTCAATCCAGGTAGGCACCATGTAATCGGCTGTCAGCACATCTAGAATAAAGCAGGCAAAAGAACGTGGAAGGACTAGACTTGCTGAGTCTTCTGGCCTTCGTCTTTCTCCCGTTCTGGATGCTTCCTGCCCTTGAATAGCAGACTCCAAGTTCTTCAGCTTTTGGACTCTTGAACTCACACCAGCGATCTGCGAGGAGCTCTCAGGCCTTCCGCCACAGACTGAAGGCTGCACTGTCGGCTTCCCTACTTTTGAGGTTTTGGAACTCAGCTTCCTTGCTCATCAGCTTGCAGGCAGCCTATTATGGGACTTCACCTTATGATCTTGTGAGTCAACAGTCCTTAATAAACTCCCCTTCATATATACCTCTATCCTGTTAGTTCTGTCCTGCTAGAGAACCCTGCCTAAACAAATGATGTGCATGTTTGGGGGCATATATAATAGGGACCATAATGCGTTTATTCTCACCCACTTGCATGGAAATATCTATTCCCGGGAGTGAGAGAAAGTGACAGAAAACCCAGTAGGGCTGATCATGTGACCTGAAGGAAAGTGTCTATTCACACTAAAGACAGGGGAAAAAAAACAGTCACTGCCTGGATTTTTCCTTTTTCTTTCTAAATCACCTAATCTGATACAAGATTCCAGATCAATGAATTTTGTTTTAAAAATCACTATCATAAACCCTTCTTGAGGGAGGCGGAATAAGAGAGAGAGGAGCGAAGGAAAGCGAAGAAGAAAGGAATGAAGGGTTTGATCCCTTCTGGCACCCTTTCGCCAGGACTTAGCTCCATGTGGCCTGCTGGAAGTAACTAAGGGACTAACTCATGGGGGCAACTTTACAGTTCACAAAAGAGCAATTGCTGGAGGCAGGGGAAGAGGAAGTTGCTGAGTGAGAGAAATGGCCAAGCGTGGAAAGGCATTTTGGAACAAGGCGGGCTTTGTGGTGCCTCCTAAGTTATCGCCTCTTGGGGCACTGCCAGCTTGCCCACTCACTAGACAGCCGCTCCATCGCAAGGCTCTCTCTGCCTCCTGTCAAAGATCTCCACTAATTCCTTTAGCCAAACTAAACAATTATGCGAAGTTTACAAGAAAGACATAAGATATATTTCATACTCTCAAAGAGCTCAGAGTCCAATTTTCCACGGTGGAAATCTCTTACACTTTGTAAACTATCCGAGGCACCACAAAACTTTTTCAACAAAGGACAGATTGAAAACCAATTTGTAACTCTATTTGTACTAATATTTCATTTTCTCCTAGTTTCCAAGAAATTACCCAGCTGCCTGGTCAAAAGGTAATGATAAAGTGAGCCCTAAATCTTCAGACCAAAGTTTGGGAATTTTGCTTGTCCAGCTTTTATAGAAAGGAATGGAAGCAGAACCTCAAATCACACACCACGCTGCTAAAACCCCCTCCCCTGTCTTTAAATCAGCTATAACTAGTGCTTAGGTAAGAATCTGAACAGCAGAAGTTTCAAAACAATGGGTCTTTTAATTTCCAGTGTGTATGTTCTGTGATATGAAACCCTAACATTTAAAAAGTTACCATATATTATAATATACAAGTCAGCTTTTTATGTTTAAAACATTCCCCACATTCCAGAGTGCTAATTTGAGGCTAAATGCCTGGAAAATGGCTCCCTTAACCCCTTCATTGACATATAAGCCCATTTCATATTTCTGTTGTCCTTAACTGCAAAGTTTTGATTGATGCATCACAAGTTCTGGGGTCCAAAGTCTTTAAAAATTTAAGTGGGAAGAGGAAAAATAGCACAGAGTTGGGCAGTTTTATAGTCCTTGTTTCGGTCAGATGTGGTCCATTCAACTGCTGTTTAGCAAGGCTGACTGAGATGAGCGATGAGACGGAAAGGGGTTGAGGTATGGACAGGGGACATTAAGGGAACAGACCCAATTTAGTGGATTCCTATGGAACCAACAGAAAGGATCCTTGATAATTGAAAGCTATGACAGCAGCCAACAAAATAAAGTTTTATCTTTATCTCATGTTCGAGGGGGATCGTCACAGTTGAGAAGAAACTTTAGCTAATTTGAAGTTAGTTGGTTAGATTTTCTGATTTTTCTTTATAAATTTAATGATGGTTACCGTTCGGTCTTTAACCAGCATTTTAAAATTATAACGTAGAGGTCACTGGAAGAAAATACGTGTTGCCATTTCCATTTTGTGAAGCTCAAGAGGAGAGAAAAAGTCAATAAAGTACTCAAGGGAAATCTGCTTTTAAAAGCCAATGATTTCTTCTATACGACTGCTCCCTAAGTTAATTTAAGCAGCTTGAAATTTGAAAACTGTGCTATATTTTAGAAGGGGCAGTATTGCCTTTTTTTAGTCCTCTATTGAGAGAAGTTGAAGTGTACAGGCATAATTCCCCATTTTCTTCTGTCATCCTAAAGTAATGTTTCTTCACATGAGACAGGAAATCACAAAATACTCAAAACAATTTTAATATATTTTAGAATTCTACTATGTAAACTCCATGGTGCTTGCTTGCACATTGTCAACCGAGGGTAAATAATACTTAAATGAGTATCTACTTTCTCAGCCAAGAGGACTATTTTCCTACCAGAATCTCCTTCCAATTTGACTTAATTATGCTCTAAAATGCTATCAGCAATGTTAAGTGTGCTGTAAAATTAGAATTGTATTATAGTTTGTGTTCATTAGTATCCCCCTTTTGGTCTCTGAGAAGCTTTAGAAAGATTTCACACTCTTGTGGCTTAAAGAAATACCTCGCTACAGCTTCTAGAATAGTTCTGAAGCTGGGAGTACACTGGGAGCCTGCATTCCCCTCAGTGTCAATGTGCTAACCTATTTCCAAAGCAGCTCATTAAATCACACTTTCCCTTTGTATTTTCACCTACTGTTAGTTATTCTCATATATTTCACCCAATAAACTGCTTTAACTATCCAAAAATATGATGTCCCCTAAGCTTTTTAAAAATAGATAAATTAGAAAATCATTAGCATATAAATCATATCACTGGAAAAAATATTGTAGGTTGATGAAGCTAAGTAGGTTTTCTAAGACAAAGACAAGTTAGAAGGCCCAATGGAGAATGAATGTTTATTCATAAATCCAAGTGAAATTAATTGAAACAATTTAGTGACAGTTTCAAAACAATGACACCCATCGAAGTGCTGCAATTGTCTTTCACAGTGGACCCATTAGCCAGCACTCTATTTTGACTACTCTTCTTCGGGGACCAGCTTTATTCAATTAAAAATGATTTATGACTCTGGTTCTATTTTATAATCATTTTGGGGAGAGTTCATGCATCCACATACATGTCCATCTAACTTTGGACTGAAAAAATTTTTCAAAAATTCCATATTCTGATTGGTTGACATTGAGAAGTGAAAGAGATTTAAGAGCTTGATATAATCAACATAAATGTTCTATTAATTCTCAAAACCAGGAGTACATTCCTTGCTGTCAGGCCTGTGGAACCACAACCCTGCCGCTCACTCCACACATTTGGGCTTCCCTCTGGGGGCCCAGAGCTGCTCCATCAATCTCTTGCTTGTTTGATATCAGGACGTAGTGACAGACCATTCTGAAATTTCAATTAATCCTGTGATTTTCAGTTAATGCTTGAGTGCTTATGGATTACAACATGTTCTATATATCCTACACATTAAATCTGCCCTTTAAAATAAAATATGGAAGGAAAACATACATTTTTTCACTAAAAAGATGTTTTGAACTAAAAAAGAAAAGTTGTTCTAAAAGGAAAATAACTAAGGGATAAATGAACTAAAAAAATTATTGTCTGAAATATTTAAGTTCTCTCCTTTCATAACTTTCAACCATTTATCCTTCATTTAATTCTTTCAGCCATTTATCCTTTACTTAATTCTCCCTTCATATCCACCTCTTGCTCTGTCCCCACTGCCTGTCACAGGCCTTTATCAGATCATGCTTGTGCCTCTGCAGTGACGTTGCAACTGGCTGCCATCTGACTACTCTCTCACTCTTTCTCTCCATCTTGAAGATCAAAGCTAAAGAAACCATTCAGCGTTACACTTCCCGAGTCAAAATAACTCCTGTATTCCCCCGCACACAGCCATTGTTGCCAACCTAGGCCCAGGGCAGAGAGAACAGCTGAGTAGATGGGGTTAATGATGCCCTTCTCACTTCAAGACACATTTGCATTGCCCTGTTAATAGATTGCATCTCCTTGTTTAGTACATTGACACTGGCACTTTCATCTGTTTAATATATTGCCAAAATATTATTTGAAAAAGCATTCCAGAACCTTGAAAATGTCTCAACACCAATGACCTACATACAGAATGAAGGCTAAATAATCAAGTATAATGTTCAAGGCCCTCCATGGCCTGATCTCCTACCATTAGAGGCAGCCCCACTGTGGAAGTTAAGTACAGCTCCTGGTCAGATTGCTGGTGTTCAAATCCAGGGCCCATCCCTATTAACACTGTGAACTTTATTTAAATTGTCACCATCTCAGAGCCTCTAACAATTTCATGTGGAAAACAGGAATGCTGGTAGGTACCCAGCTTATCATATAGATTAAATGAAATTACAGGCTGCGTGTGATGGCTCACGCCTGTAATCCCAAAACTTTTAGGAGGCTGAGGTGGACGAATCACTTGAGGCTAGGCGTCCAATACCAGCCTGGCCAACATGGCAAAACCCTGTCTCTACTAAAAATACAAAACTTAAGTGGGTATGCTGGCACACATCTGTAATCCCAGCTACTTGGGAGGCTCAGGCAGGAGGATTGCTTGAACCCAGGGGGTGGAGGCTGCAGTGAGCTGAGATCACACCACCACACTCCAGCCTCGGCAACAGAGCAAGACTCTGTCTCAAAAAAAATAAAATAAAATTATATAAATGAAGCACTTAGAACAGAGTGGACACAAAATCATGGATCAATGGTAGCTCATCATGATTTCCTCTCAAGCTTATTAATCCCTCATGTAAACTCTCTGTTATGAATGAACAGCTTTATCATCATTCCTCAGATATTCCTTGGGTGTAGATAAAACCTCTTCCTGGGCCTTTATATCCAAACTAGAAATGCCAGCATTTTCTGGAAGCTGATGGCTTTACAGGCAGGAGTGGAAGGGAAGGAGGAGAAGATATTGAAAAAATATCCATTAAAGCACCTTATAAGTAGAGTCTTATCTTTGAACTTCCTGCTCTCCAGCAGTCACTGTTCACTCAAGTGTAATATTGAGAAATTAGTGCTTTGCTAAAAGGGTGGAGTAGGGGGGAAACAAATAAAATTAGAAGATACTCTTATTTTCGGTGACAGAATCTCAGTTGCTTAAGAATCCCTAAGCATGTATTAACAGACACCATTCCAAAAACTAATTGCTTACAAAGCCAATTTGATCTGGAAAATCATTTAGATTTTAAAGTGAATGTTCATTTTGACCTGTTTAAACACTAAAGATCCCCTGGCCCCTTTCGAAGAACAGGAGTCAGGTTTCACTTTCTAAGCCAACTCTCTTGCCCTTGCTTCATTCCACTCTGTGTTGGTTCCCTTCGCAAGGTAAGGTGTTTTAACATTTTATGTGCTTCCCAGAACAGTTTGAGTAGGAAGGTACCTTATGAGTATAAAATATTATATCCCAACACAGACATTCTGCTTATAACTAATGTAGCTTCTCCTACCCTAGGCAATAGTATCCTAAATTTTGATCACTAGGAGAAGCATAATGAAACACATGACATTTGGGAATTTCCTCCACTCTGGAATTACAGTAGGTGTGTTTGGGAGTGGGAGGATTTTAATCTTGTCAAGTCATAAGTACTACAGTTAATATATACATTATGTTTCAGTATGTTGATCCATTTAGTGGAAGTCTCAGTCTCACTTGCCATGCCAACTTCCTTATTAGATTTTCAATTTTTGTACCATTTGTGGATAATCAGACAATTATGACCATAGATTTAATATTTTTCCAGATTTCCATTCTTTAGTAACCATGGACATGCCCTATTATGTGTCTGCCTATTCCAACATGTAGTGCTTTAAGAACAAGATATTTTGCTTTGGCTCCTAGAGCTGTAACAAGAGAACCACAGATTTCCTACAAATACACATCTGGCATCCTGCCTTTGTAGTCCAGGACAAATCAGTTCCAGGAAAACCACCACCACCTTCAAATCTGTAGCTGCGTGCAGAACACTAACTGGGTTTGAGTCTACTTAGCTCATTCCATACTCAGATGAAAGATCAGGGTAGGACATATTGCTATATTTCTCTTTAGATCTTTCTTAGTGACACCATACAATTGTAAGAAGAAATAAAGGGGTTATGCATCAGCTGCTGCTATGTGCCAGGCACTGTGCTACATTTTGGGGGATTCAGAAGTACAAAAGCCTTTGTACTTTGTGAGTTCCTTGAGGAACTCACCATCTACTGGGGGAGACACACTCATAAACAGACAAATAAATATGCCATGCTTAGTCACTAACTGAGGCAGAACAGACTGGAGGAGACATTTACTAAATGGTCAGATATATTATCTGAAGAAGTTAGAGCACTTCGAAGAACCATAGGAAGATCCTCTAGACACATTATTTTGGTTCCATAGATCTAGAGTAAAAATTAACATTGTTAATTTACCAGGTTATCTGAAACAGTCATACAGACAGCTCCAAGCCATTTATGCGTATGGAGTCTGAGATGTCCCACCCTAACACCAAATGAACCAATGATAAGAAGTGTTCCTTGTCACCAAGGTTTCTGTTCCAAAAGAAAGCACTCTGATTTCCACCTTGTGAAATGTACCATGTATGGTCCCAACACGGAAGACATGCCACAGTTGGTAATAAGAGACCACAGCTGAGGAAACCCTGCAACAGGCCTTAAACATCCCACATGCTGCAACCATGCAAAAAAATTCAGAATAAATAAAAGCCGGCTCTTCGCTGTTATGAATACTTGAGTTGTGATCCCCTCACACATGGGGTTAGAAATAAAGTCAAAAATACTTTAAACTTCAACTGAGAACCTATTTCCTCTATTTCAATTCTTTAAAATGTCTTATAACAGCATACTTATGATAAACATCATCAATTGCTGATAGAATTTCCCAGAGAAAGGAGAACTTCAGGGAGGGTCTCGATCTCACTCAGCTCTTACCGCTCTCTTTGTACAGGGCTCTGTAAGTTTGCTTAAAGATGTGTAAAATTTCATGTAGTTTGACAGTCCCCTGAGGGTTCTCATGTGTGCTGTTTATCCCACTCTGTATGTGATACAACATTCACTCACAATTTTCTTCTTGGACAGCCTTAGAGGTTTGTAAAGATTGTAAATATTTAGTTTTCAAAGTCAAAACTATCCACTTTTGTTCAAAATACCTCTCTTTCAGGAAGTCTCAAACATCTGTTTAGAAAATCTTATAGCCAGTTTCTAGCCTAACACAAACTATAAAACACACACACAAAGTGATATCATCTCTAAGGGAATAAGATGTGTGGAAGATATGGAAATGGGACAGGGTTTGGGACTCAGATGTATCAGAATGTTTTGAACTATCAAAAAAATCAAAATGGCTTAATCAGTTGGAGACATTTATTTTCTCCAAAGTAAGAGGTTTAGCAACAGGATGTTTCCAGAATTAATACAGCAATTTAACAACATCCTTAAGGATTCAACTTCTTTCTGCCTTGATCCTGCTATCCTCAGTGCAGTGTCTTTTTTCCCCCCTCAATATTATGTCCTCTTTGTTGCAAGATGGCTGCAGCTGCTTCAAGTTTCAAACTCCACCCATCAGTGTTCCAAAGGGCAGGCCAGAATGCATCTCATTCTTACCCCTTTTTTCAGAACAAAGTACACTTTTCCAGAAGTCATTATGTAGAATTAACTTTATGTCTTTTTTTTTCTTTTGACTGAGAAGGTAGTTTTATTATTTTAATCCTACCACTTTTCTAGAAGAAAAATAAAGAAAGCAACTACTCCTGCTGCCCATTTAGTCATCACCACCAAATTAACCTTTCCATGATCATACATAGAAATCATGTCTATTATATATGTAGTTACATATATTTTAAGCAAAATGCAATTACCTTGTATTTTTCTGCAACTTGATTTTTTTATTTTTAGTTTACACATAATTGTACATGGGATATAGAATGATATTTTTCATGCATGTATACAATATGTAATAATCCAATTGAGGTAATTAGCATACACATCCCCTCAAACATTTATCATTTGTGTTGCAAACATTCAAAATCCTCTCTTCTAGCTTTTTAAAAACATACAATATATTATCATTAACTATGTTCACCTTGCAGTGCAATAGAGCACTAGGACGTATTCCTCCTCTCTAGCTATAATGTTGTACCTGTTAACCAACCTCTCCCTGTCCTCCCCTCCGCTCTACTCTTCCCAGCCTCTAATAACTACAATTCTATTTTCTACTTCTATGAGATCAGTTTTTTTAGCTCCCACGTAAGTGAGAACATGTAGTATTTGTCTTTCTGTGCCTGACTTATTTCACTTAACATAATGTCCTCCAGGCCCATCCATCCACGTCATCATGAGTGACAGAATTTCATCCTTTTTATGGCTAAATACTACTCCATTGTGTGTGTGTGTGTGTGTGTGTGTGTGTGTGTGTGTGTGTGTGTAAATATATATATGCCACATTTTCTTTATCCATTCATCTGTTGATAGACATTTAGATTGATTCTATATCTTGGCTATTATGAATAGCGCTACAATAAACTTAGGGTACACAGTCATCTCTTCAGTGAATTGATTTCCTTTACTTTGGGTAAATACCCAGTAGTGAGACTGCTGAATCATATGGTAGTTCTATTTTTAGTTTTTTGAGAAACCTTCATATTGTTTTTATTAATTGCCGTACTAATTTACATCCCCATCAACAGTATATAAGAGTTCTCTAAATCCCTTTTTTTGTTTTTTGAGATAGAGTCTCACTCTGTCACCCAGGCTGGAGTGCAGTGACACCATCTCGGCTCACTGCAACCTCCACCTTCTGGGTTCAAGTGATTCTCGTGCCTCATCCTCCTGAGTAGCTGGGATTATAGGACTGTACCACCACACCCACCTAATTTTTATATTTTTGGTAGAGATGGGGTTTTGCCATGTTGGCCAGGCTGGCCTCAAACTCCTGACCTCAGATGATCTGCCCACTTCTGCCTCCCAAAGTGCTGGGATTACAGGCATGAGCCACCGTGCCCAGCCTCTAAATCTTTGTTATGTCTTATTGATAGGAATTGTGTCATTAGGCCATTCCTAACTAATTCGTAGCAAAATAATGAAATTACCAGTCTTGGTTTAGAAAAAAAATCATTATTTAACTTCCTCCAAGTACTCGAAGTTCTTGGCTGCCCAATATCTGAACAAAATTGGCAGAAAGTAGAAATGGCTATTTAATAAACAACCAAGTGTCTATCACACCAGAGAGTATAAGTGCTTTGACTTTGCTTTTAATCCAGTCTCCCTAATGACTGCTTTATTGGGCAGGAAAGAAGGCACTATAGGGCAGTAGTTAAGGCCACAGTTCTAAAGTCAGGGGGGTCTAGATTTAAATTCCATCTCTGTCATTTATGATCTGTAAAACTTTAGGCAAGTTACTGAGCCTAAATTCCTTTCTGATACCTTTCTAAGCCTAAAATTCCACATGTACAATGTCAGGAAAAAAAAATAGTAAATAGTACCATAAAGCAGGTATGTATATTAAATTAAATAATGAGCATACTCATTATTTAGCCAACCATCTAACTCCTGGTGTCAACAAGATTAGCAGTTATTAACATAATCTTACTCTAGAAACTAGCTCTCAATTCCTAAAGGACTAAAGAATTCCCCCTTTCATATGGCATTAAAAACAACAACAACAAAACCCTCAAAAATGCAAGGCCACTGAAAAAGTCTGGAGGTGGGAAGGGAACATAACATAGTTTAATTGTATGCAGAAAAGTATATCAGTGCCTAAGCAACCACTGCAATAGGTTAGCAATCTCTTCAGAAAATATAGAAGGGCAATGTCATATGTTTAAAATCAAATATACTAGGTTCACAGTCCATCTCTCTCATCACACTCTCTCTGGCTATAATTCCTCTTCTTTATTCATTTGGTGACTACACCCTATAAAAATGCTTAAAATCAAAATCTTTGTTTTCTCTGTTTTCTTCTCAAAAACACATTTGCCAAAAGATTCAAGCAAGTGAGCAGGAATTTATAAACCCAGCTTTAAAATCAGTTACATCTAAGTAAGACACCAGATACTCAACTGGGTATTGTTTTTAAATTCCAGCTTTGTTCATTCTCAAAACTAAAAATTCTCTAAAATATACTTAGTTGCCTTTAGACCATCATCTTCTCAATCTTTAGCATATATTAGATACAATTATTCATATAAAGAATGTCTGATTTACTTGGCTAGATGTTTTTGCTCTAATTTTAAATGGATTTGGCACCCTAGGAAAGAGTAAAATGGTCAGACAATCACAACAGAAAGATGAACAGGGACTGCTCGCCAGTTTCTCTCTTTTAGCTATCTCATGTGTAATCAATGCAAATTAGAATTTTAAATACATTTGTAAATTGTATTTGTACCCTAATTTGAAATCTGCCCTGAGAAACTTTCAGTCCAGTGCTTAGCTGATAGAACTTCAATATGTTGCTGGGTTTGAATATGACAAATGAAATAGCAAATCTCTCTTCACATTTTTATAAATCCATTAATTTTTGAAGCTTAAAAACATGATCTTGGAGTTTTTCATAAGCTCTTTATGAAACTTATTCTATGAGTTTCCTCAGCACCAAAAAGGGCTCTTAAACCAGATGGATAGAAAGAAAATCTAGAAAGAAAGCATGCAAAATCTAAACCAAAACTACAAATCTCTGAATCATATAATACAACATCCAATTTTCTTTTTAGCTGTGAGTTTGCCATATGGGGATAATAAAGGGAAAATTCAAAATATAATCTCCATGATTCTTTGTTTCTGTGGGCCTAAGATATTAGTCCATCTTTACAAAAAGAAAAATCCCCAAACAACTACTGTCATACATAAAGTTAGTTGTTAATCAAACTCAGAAGAAGGCAAAATAATACTTTGTATATAAAGTACACAGTTAAGAAACATTAGTTATTCTATGTAAAGGTAATGTTCACCCAAAACACAAACAAAATGGGGCAAAAATTCAGGGCAATTTAAAAACAAAAAAATCATACAATACCAGTTAGGGCAAGAATTGAAAATGACACCATCTAGGCCTGTTCTTGTTTAGGAATGTCAAAAGAAAAGATCTATAATAATTCTTTGGCTTTTCTTTAAAAGAATTTTTTTCTTGCTTCTTTGTTCTGCAAGAAAAAAAACAATAATTAGCAAACCACAGATGAGAGTGAGTGCTCTCATTTAACACACCAAATATGCCACCCAAGACCGCAATTGCTGCCATTGCCATTTTGCATGCCTGTTTTTTCCCTTGCTTTTTTAAAACTCCAAACCTCAAGGAAGGTGCAGTGAGTTGTCACTGGAAGTGCCTTAGGGAACCAACTAAATGAGAACTGAAAGAGTTTGAAGGATATTATCAAGTTACCCCTTCCAGAGAGGCAGTAAATATTTACTGAGCTTCAACTCTGTGCAAAAGTGTTGGCTATGCTCTGGACAGTGAAAAGTGTACGAGCTAAGCCCTTGCTCCTACAGGAATTTACGAAAAAGTAGGGGAAATAATGACTACATATAAAAATGAATCATGTGCATAAATAATAAAACAAAGTTGAACAGAAGTACAACGTGTCAGTCAGGTTTATTATTTCTTTTTAATAAAAATCTTTTTTATTTTATCTGGTTATAACTCCCCACTCTCCCAAACACTGACAGTGGAAGTGAAGGCAAATCTTGCATTGGGGATGGTAGAAGGACCTAAAGGCCTAAAGAATCCCAGCACTAGCAAGAACCCCTGGAAAAAGTGTGGAAGATTTCCCCTTCAGTATTGGACATTCCATAGAATGCAAGTTCCATGAGGACGGGTAGCATGCCTGCAATACTCACAACTCTTTTACCTAGAACTTCACAAAATATCTAGAACATAGTATTTCTCAATGAAAAGTAAGTTACTATTATTTTTAAGCAATTCCACGTAGGTACTTGGAAAAACCAAGTATGATAAAGTGGGGTTATTTATTTTCACTGTTCTAACCCAGTATGGGAGAGACGGGGAAAGGAAGACGGCTCTGAAAAGCTGAAGCTGGTAGAGGGATCATTTCACACTTGAATCTGGAAGTACCCTGAAACCAAGAAAGTATACAGAGGTGCAATTGGAATTTGGGTTCCTAATGGGTTACCTAAACAAGAGCAAGAGCCAGGGTATGGAAAAGGCAAAAAAGCACGATCAGAAAATAGTGCAGGTAAGCAGGAGAGAGACCTGGGAAAATGTCTGAGATAAAGCTGCTGCTGTCTGTGTAACAAATGGGTGTACCATCCTTTGTTAAAGAGTTGGGGACCAAGTGATAATTATTTTGTAATTTATCCCACATCGGGCCTAAAAGTATTCCTTAAGAATCAAAGAGCTCCAAAACCATCACCTGAAGAATGTTAAGAGAAATTAGGGAGTTCGGTAAAATGACATTACAAGATAATATATAAAAATTAATAGTATTCATTGAAATAAACAATTCAAAAATATTTCTAACAAACACTTAGAAAGTATGTTTAAGGCATCCAATTCACAATAGCAACACAAATTATAAACCTCACAAAAAATGATCAGTGTAAATAAGAAGTAAATTGTACTAACAGAAAGGACCAGAATAAAGGAGTTACCATGCTCCTGGGGTGGGGAGCATGGTAACTTTCATATTTGAAAACTATCAATTCCCAAATGGTAATCTAAATTTGGATAAATCCCAAAATTTAAATATAATTTTGATCCACATCCAACTGAGCATTTTTCATACCTGACAAACACTATTATTTATCTGGAAGGCACAGTGCTAAGAAAGAGCCAACATGTAATTCTAAAGAGAAGAGTAAGTAGGAAATTTAATATACTTAAATTAGGAAAATACTTTGCTATTGGGTATAATAATAAATAGATACATAAACAAATAGGAGAGGGCAAAATAGGAGATTTCAGTCCTCATACTCTCACAGAAACACTGATTTTTGACAACCATCCACAGACAGGAATACCCCTGTGGTAACCCAGGAGTCCAGGAGAGACATTCCAGCACTGCATTAGAGTAAAAAAAATTGAGAACAGATGCAGTGATTAAGTGGGAAGAACAGTTTCACTTTACCTGCATCATCTCTCTCTCAAGGCAGCACAGCTTAATGTCAAGAGAGACCTCCTCAGCCTGCAGTTTTCTCCCATGGGGGAAAATAAGGATGAAGTAAGTGCCTGGTTTCTTCAGACTCACAAGACATTGCCCAAGAGGCCAATCAATGCCTGCCTCATCCCCTCCAGATCACTAAGGGAATCAGCACAGCTAGATAGTCTGGGGAGAGACAGAAGCAGGAAAAAGGAGTCGGAAAGGCCTGCAAGAACCCCAAAATATCTGGCTGGGCTTTCTTGAGTTAAGGTCTTTCTCTCCTAAAGCAGTCTCAGTAAAGACTAGAGGAAGGAACTGTTTTTTCAAACGTGAAGATCGCATTCCAAGACGTCAAGGAACATGAAAAATCAAGGAAACAAAACACCAAAGGAGCAAAACAAAACTCCAGTAGCTGACCCCAAATAAATGGAGATCTATGAAATCCCCTGTAAAGAATTAAAAGTAATAGTTGCAAAGAAGCTCAGTAAGCTACAAGATAAGTCATATAGGCAAATAAACAATATCAGAAAAACAACACATGAACAAAATAAAAATTCAACCAAGAGATAGAAAACATAAAAAAGAACCAAAAATAAATTCTACAGTTAAAACATATAATAATTGGCCAGGCACAGTGGCTCATGCCTCTTAACCCCAGCATTTTGGGAGGCAGAGGTGGGTGGATCACTGGAGGCCAGGAGTTCAAGACCAGACTGGCCAACAAGGCGAAACACCATTTCCACTAAAAATACAAAAATTAGCTGGGCATGGTGCCATATGCCTGTAATCCCAGCTACTTGGGAGGCTACGACATGAGAATCACTTGAAGCCAGGAGGCAGAGGTTGCAGTGAGCCACGATCATGCCACTGCACTCCAGCCTGGATGACAGAGTGAGACTCTGTCAAAAAACAAGGAAGTTAGGAAGTTAGGAAGGAAGGAAGGAAGGAAAGAAGGAAAGAAGGGAAAAAGGAAAAAAGGAAAGGAGAGGAGGGACAGAGGGATGGAGAGACAGAGAGAAGGAGGGAGGGAGGGAAAGAAAGAAAGGAAAGGGAAGGGAAAGGGAATGGAAAGGGAAGGGAAAGAAAAGGAAAGGAAAGGAAAAGAAAGGAAGAAAACAAAGAAAGAGAGAGAGAGAGAAAGAAAGAAAGAGAGAGAAAGAAAGAAAGAAAGAAAAAGAGAAAGAAAGAAATGAAATAATTGATCTGAAAAATTCAATAGTTTTAATACCAGACTCTATCAAGGAGAAGAAAGAATCAGTGAACTCAAAGATAGATCATCTGAATTATTCAATTGGAAGAACAAAAAGAAAAAATAATAAAAAAGTAAAGAATGCCTATATGACACGGGACATCATCAAGAGAAATAATGTACATATCATAGAAGTTCCAGAAGTAACAGAAAGAGAATGGGTCAGAAAGATTACTTAAATAAATAATCAGGGGAGTGAAATGAGCATCCAGATGCATGAGGCCGAGAAAACATCACACAGGTAGAACATAAAAAGATGCTCACCAAGAAACATTATAATCAAACTGTCAAAACTTAAAGCGAAAATTTTGAAAGCAACAAAAGAAAAGTGATGTGTCACATAAAAGGAAACCTTCACAAGACTATGAGCAGATTTCTCAGTAGAAATCCTGCATGCCAAGAGAGAATGCATGCTACATCCAAAGGCAGAAGGGGAAAAAAATCAATTAAGAATAACTTACCCAACAAAACTATCCTTCCCCAGTGAAGGACAGAAAGACTTTCTCAGACAAACAAAATCTGAAGGAGTTCATCCGCACTAGAACTTCCCTACAAGAAACGCTAAAGGGATTTCTTCAGCTGCAGCAAATGGCCACTAAAGAGAAACATGAAAATACATGAAGGTATAAAACTTACTGGTAGGGGGGGCGGAGCAAGATGGCCAAATAGGAACAGCTCCAGTCTCCAGCTCCCAGCGTGAGCGACACAGAAGAGAAGTGATTTCTGCATTTTCAACTGAGGAGCGCAGCTCATTGCCAGCAACGGATCGAAGCTGGACAGAGAATGACTTTGATGAGATGAGAGAAGAAGGCTTCAGTCCATCAAACTTCTCAGAGGTAAAGGAGGAATTATGTACCCAGGGCAAAGAAACTAAAAAGCTTGAAAAAAGAGTGGAAGAATTGATAACCAGAATAATTAACGCAGAGAAGGCCATAAACGAACGAACAGAGATGAAAACCATGACACGAGAAACAAGTGACAAACGCACAAGCTTCAGTAACCAACTCGATCAACTGGAAGAAAGAGTATCAGCGATTGAGGATCAAATGAATGAAAAGAAGCGAGAAGAGAAATCTAAAGAATAAAGAAGAAAAAGAAATGAACAAAACCTGCAAGAAGTATGGTATTATGTAAAAAGACCAAATCTACATCTGATTGGGGTGCCTGAAAGTGAGGGGGAAAATGAAACCAAGTTGGAAAACACTCTTCAGGATATCATCCAGGAGAACTTCCCCAATCTAGTAGGGCAGGCCAACATTCAAATTCAGGAAATACAGAGAACACCACAAAGATACTCCTCGAGAAGAGCAACTCCAAGACACATAATTGC
>NW_020258966.1:0-5593 GCF_003255815.1 Theropithecus gelada | reverse complement strand
GAGGGCTATGGTGAAAAAGAAAATATCCTCAGAGAAAAACTGGAAAGAATCTTTCTGAGAAACTGCTTTGTGATGTGTGACTTCCACACACAGAGTTACATCTGTATTTCGTGGATCTCTTTGCTAACCTTATTTCTGTGGAATCTGAGAACAGATATATAATATCCCTTGGAAGACTATAGGGCCAAAGGAAATATCCTCCGATAACAAAGAGAAAGAAGCTTTCTGAGAAACTTCTTTGTGTTCTGTGAAATAATCTCACAGAGTTACAGCATTCCCCTCAAGAAGCCTTTTGCTAAGACAGTTCTTGTGGAATTCCCAATGTGATATTTGGAAGCCCCTAAAGGGCTATACTGAAAATGGAAATATCCTCTGATGAAATCTGGAAAGAAGGTTTCTGAGAAACTGCTTAGTGTTCTGTTAATTCATCTCAGAGAATTACAGCTTTTCTCTCAAGAAGTCGCTCGCTAACCCGGTTCTGGTGGAATTCGGAAAGTGATATTTAGAAGCCCATAGACGGCTATGGTGAAAAAGGAAATATCCTCAGATGAAATCTGGAAAGAAGCTTTCTGAGAAACTGCTCCGTGAAGTGTGACTTCCACTCACAGAGATACATCTGTATTTCGTGGATCTCTTTGCTAGCCTTATTTCTGTGGAATCTGAGAACAGATATTTCGGATCCCTTTGAAGACTCTAGGGCCAAAGAAATATTCTCCGATAACAAAGAGAAAGAAGCTTTCTGGGAAACTTCTTTGTGTTCTGTGAAATCACCTCACAGATTTACAGCTTTCCCCTCAAGAAGCCTTTCGCTAAGACAGTTCTTGTGGACTTGGCAAAGTGATATTTGGAAGCCCATAGAGGGCTATGGTAAAAAAGGAAATATCCTCAGATGAAATCTGGAAAGAAGGTTTCTGAGAAACTGCTTACTGTTCTGCTAATTACTCTCACAGAATTACAGCTTTCCCATCAAGAAGCCTTTCGCTAAGACAGTTCTTGTGGAATTGGCAAAGTGATATTTGGAAGCCCATAGAGGGCTATGGTGAAAAAGGAAATGTCCTCAGATGAAATCTGGAAAGAAGCTTTCTGAGAAACTGCTCTGTGATGTGTGACTTCCACCCACAGAGTTACATCTGTATTTCGTGGGTCTCTTTGCTAGCCTTATTTCTGTGGAATCTGAGAACAGATGTTCGGATCCCTTTGAAGACTACAGGGCCTAAGGAAATATCCTCCGATAACAAAGGGAAAGAAGCTTTCTGAGAAACTTCTTTGTGTTCTGTGAAATCATCTCACAGAGTTACAGCTTTCCCCTCCAGAAGCCTTTTGCTAAGACAGTTCTTGTGGAATTGGCAAAGTGATATTTGGAAGCCCATAGAGGGCTATGGTGAAAAAGAAAATATCCTCAGATGAAATCTGAAAGAAGCTTTTTGAGAAACTGCTAAGTGTTCTGTTAATTCATCTCACAGAGTTACATCTGTATTTCGTGGATCTCTTTGCTAGCCTTATTTCTGTGGAATCTGAGAACAGATATTTCGGATCCCTTTGAAGACTATAGGGCCAAAGGAAATATCCTCCGTTAACAAAGAGAAAGAAGCTTTCTGAGAAATTTCTTTGTGTTCTGTGGAATCATCTCACAGAGTTACAGCTTTCCCCTCAAGAAGCCTTTCGCTAAGACAGTTCTTGTGGCATTGGTAAAGTGATATTTGGAAGCCCATAGAGGGCTTTGGTGAAAAAGGAAGTAACCTCACATGAAATCTTGAAAGAAACTTTCTGAGAAATTGCTCTGTGATGTGTGACTTCCACTCACAGAGTTACATCTGTATTTCCTGGATCTCTTTGCTAGCCTTATTTCTGGGAAATCTGAGAAAAGATATTTCGGATCCCTTTAAAGACTACAGGGCCAAAGGAAATATCCTCCGATAATAAAGAAAAAGAAGCTTTCTGAGAAACTTCTTTGTGTTCTGTGAAATCATCTCACAGAGTTACAGCTTTCCCCTCAGGAAGACTTACGCTAAGACAGTTCTTGTGGAACTGGCAAAGTGATATTTGGAAGCCCATAGAGGGCTATGGTGAAAAAGGAAATATCCTCAAAGGAAATATGGAAAGAAGTTTCTGAGACACTGCTTTGTGTTCTATTAAGTCAACTCACAGATTTATATCTGTATTTCGTGGATTTCTTTGTTAGCCTTATTTCTGTGGAATCAGAGAGCCGATATTTCGGATCCCTTTGAGGACTATAAGGACAAAGGAAATATCTTCCGATAACAAACAGAAAGAAGCTTTCTGAGAAACTTCTTTGTGTTCTGTGAAATCATCTCACTGAGTTACAACTTTCCCCTCAAGAAGCCTTTCGCTATGACAGTTGTTGTGGAATAGGCAAACTGATATTTGGAAGCCCATAGAGGGCTATGGTGAAAAAGGAAATATCCTCAGATGAAATCTGGAAAGAAGTTTTCTGAGAAACTGCTCTCTGATATGTGACTTCCACTCACAGAGTTACATCTCTATTTCCTGGATCTCTTTGCTAGCCTTATTTCTGTGGAATCTGAGAAGAGATATTTCGGATCCCTTTGAAGACTATAAGGCGAAAGGAAATATCCTCCGAAAACAAAGAGAAAGAAGCTTTCTGAGAAACTTCTTTGTGTTCCGTGAAATCATCTCACAGAGTTACAGCTTTACCCTGAAGAAGCCTTTCGCTAAGACTGTTCTTGTGGAATTCGCAAAGTGATATTTGGAAGCCCATAGAGGGCGCTGGTGAAAAAGGAAATAACCTCCGATGAAATCTGAAAGAATCTTTCTGAGAAACTGCTTAGTGTTCTGTTAATTCATCTCACAGAGTTTCAGCTTTCCGATCAAGATGTCGCTCGCTAAGCCTGTTCTTGTGGAATTCGCAAAGTGGTATTTGGAAGCCCATAGAGGTCTATGGTGAAAAAGAAATTATCCTCCGAGAAAAAGTGGAAAGAAGTTTTCTGAGAATCTGCTTTGTGATGCCTGACATCTACCCACAGAATTACATCTCTTTTTCGTGGATCTCTTTGCTAGCCATATTTCTGTGGAATCTCAGAACAGATATTTCGGATCCCTTTGAGGACTCTAGGACCAAAGGAAATATCCTCCGATAACAAAGGGAAAGAAGCTTTCTGAGAAACATCTTTGTGTTCTGTGAAATCATCTCACAGAGTTACAGCTTCCCCTGAAGAAGCCTTTCGCTAAGACAGTTCTTGTGGAATTTTCAAAGTGATATTTGGAAGCCCATAGAGCGTGCTTGTGAAAAAAGAAATATCCTCTGATGAAATCTGGAAAGAAGCTTTCTGAGAAACTGCTTAGTGTTCTGTTAATTCATATCACAGAGTTACAGTTCTCCCATCAAGAAGCCGCTCGTAAAGCCTGTTGTTGTGGAACTCGCAAAGTGATATTTGGAAGCCCATAGAGGGCTATGGTGAAAAAGAAAATATCCTCCGAGAAAAACTGGAAAGAAGCTTTCTGAGAAACTGCTTTGTGATGTGTGACTTCCACTCACAGAGTTACAACTGTATTTCGTGGATGTCTTTGCTTGACTTATTTCTATGGAATCTGAGAACTGATAATTCGTATCCCTTTGAAGACTCTAGGGCCAAAGGAAATATCCTCAGATAAGAAAGAGAAAGATGGTTTCTGAGAAACTTCTTTGTGTTATGTGAAATCATATCACAGAGTTACAGCTTTCCCCTCAAGAAGCCTTTCGCTAAGACAGTTTTTGTGGAATTTGCAAAGTGATATTTGGAAGGCCATGGAGGGCGGTGGTGAAAAAGGAAATATCTTCCGATGAAATCTAGAAAGAAGCTTTCTCAGAAACTGCTTAGTGTTCTGTTAATTCATCTCATAGTGTTACAGCTTTCCCCTCAATAAGCCGCTCGCTAAGCCTGTTCTTGTGGAATTCGCAAAGTGATATGGGAAGCCCATAGTGGGCTATGGTGAAAAAGGAAATATCCTCAGAGAAAAACTGGAAAGAAGCTTTCGGAGAAACTGCTTTGTGATGTGTGACTTCCACTCACAGAGTTACATCTGTATTTCGAGGATCTCTTTGCTAGCCTTATTTCTGTCGAATCTGAGAACAGATATTTCGGAACCCCTTGAAGAATATGGGGACAACGGAAATATTCTCCGATAACAAAGAGAAAGAAGGTTTCTGAGAAACTTCCTTGTGTTCTGTGAAACCATATCACAGAGTTACAGCTATCCCCTCCAGAAGCCGCTCGCTAAGCCTGTTCTTGTGGAATTCGAAAAGTGATATTTGGAAGCCCATAGAGGGCTATGGTGAAAAAGAAAATATCCTCATAGAAAAACTGGAAAGAAGCTTTCTGAGAAACTGCTTTGTCATGTGTGTCTTCCACTCACAGAGTTACATCTACATTTCGTGGATCTCTTTGCTAGCCTTATTTCTGTGGAATCTGAGAACAGATATTTCGGATCCCCTTGAAGAGTATGGGGACAACGGAAATATTCTCCGACGACAAAGAGAAAGAAGCTTTCTGAGTAACTACTTTGTGTTCCGTGAAATCGTCTCACAGATTTACAGCTTGCCCCTCAAGAAAACTTTCCCTAAGACACTTCGTCTGGAATTTGCCACGTGATATTTTGAAGCCCTTAGAGGGCTCTGGAGAAAAAGGAAATATCCTCCGATGAAATCTGGAAAGAGGCTTTCTGAGAAACTGCTTAGTGTTCTGTTAATTCATCTCACAAAGTTACACCTTTCCCCTCAAGAAGCCGCGAGTTGAGCCTGTTCTTGTGGAATTCGCAAAGTGATATTTGGAAGCCCATAGAGGGCTATGGTGAAAAAGAAAATATCCTCAGAGAAAAACTGGAAAGAATCTTTCTGAGAAACTGCTTTGTGATGTGTGACTTCCACACACAGAGTTACATCTGTATTTCGTGGATCTCTTTGCTAACCTTATTTCTGTGGAATCTGAGAACAGATATATAATATCCCTTGGAAGACTATAGGGCCAAAGGAAATATCCTCCGATAACAAAGAGAAAGAAGCTTTCTGAGAAACTTCTTTGTGTTCTGTGAAATAATCTCACAGAGTTACAGCATTCCCCTCAAGAAGCCTTTTGCTAAGACAGTTCTTGTGGAATTCCCAATGTGATATTTGGAAGCCCCTAAAGGGCTATACTGAAAATGGAAATATCCTCTGATGAAATCTGGAAAGAAGGTTTCTGAGAAACTGCTTAGTGTTCTGTTAATTCATCTCAGAGAATTACAGCTTTTCTCTCAAGAAGTCGCTCGCTAACCCGGTTCTGGTGGAATTCGGAAAGTGATATTTAGAAGCCCATAGACGGCTATGGTGAAAAAGGAAATATCCTCAGATGAAATCTGGAAAGAAGCTTTCTGAGAAACTGCTCCGTGAAGTGTGACTTCCACTCACAGAGATACATCTGTATTTCGTGGATCTCTTTGCTAGCCTTATTTCTGTGGAATCTGAGAACAGATATTTCGGATCCCTTTGAAGACTCTAGGGCCAAAGAAATATTCTCCGATAACAAAGAGAAAGAAGCTTTCTGGGAAACTTCTTTGTGTTCTGTGAAATCACCTCACAGATTTACAGCTTTCCCCT
>NW_020258965.1:0-5595 GCF_003255815.1 Theropithecus gelada | reverse complement strand
GTGGAGAAAATAACCTGCCATGATTTCTAACCAGTCAACCACCTGTCTTCCCTGGCTGCAGTAGGAGCAATCTTTCTGAGCTCAGGATGAAAAAGAACCCAGCTGGTTAAGGGACAGATAATCATCAGTTCTCAGCAGGCCTCCCGGGTCCCAAATCCCCATGTGATACATGGAAGTAAAAAGCTATCAATGACCAAGCATCTGAACGCTTATCCCACCTTGCCATCTGCTTCTCCTGCCATGCAAATATAAAATTAATAAGCCTGCTATTAGAGAACAGAGTTGGTGCTGCATCTGTCTTCCTAAAATTACGGATAATTACCAGCCCACAATGGCTTCTAATCAGATTTGAGTGGTCCCTTAGACAGGAAGCTAAACTGCCTCAGCCCTAAACTGAGAAGAAAACAGAAACTGGAATGTTCTAGGTTTGATTTTTTCCCCCTTGTTCTAAAGTTGCTGTTCCCAAATCTCCTTCTACTGTCTTGTTTATAAAATGTATGAGAAACAGGGAAATTTAAAGACACTATAGAAATGGCCACTTTTTCTAGCTACAAACTTCGTGAACATGATTTTCAGCTGCTGGGCTTTTTCTCCACAAACTGTGAGCCTGGAGTACATTTTTCTCCCTCGTGGTTACACATTCAGAGTCAGGGAAAGTGGCTTTAGCAGTAAAGAGGGGAGTGCAGTGAGAAGTGACAGGGCACTGAGAAGGGCAGACAGGGACTCTACCTCAGTGTCCTGCAGCACTCCTGGGCCTCGGCCTTTATTTTTCTATCTGTATAAGGGATCTAAAGGCCCGTGATTCTAGGCCACGACAGCTCTTCATACACACATACGCAAATATCACACGCCTATGTGAAAAGCTGTGACACTTGGCTGATTTCCTGAAGAAGTTACCCTGTATCATTTCTACTCAAGTACTCCACCTCCTTTCAGACAAGTATCTGAGGATGATGGGCTATCCCACAGCAATGTGTGTAACCTCTCCTGCTTATGATCCCTGTTCACATAGCATTTTCCAAAAGCATTTGGTGTGAAGTGACAGAAGAAAGAAGAAGAAGGTTCTTTTAGCCCATTCATTCATTCATTCATTCATTCAACAAATATTGACTAACTACATGCCAGGCACTGGTGATATAACAAGGAACATATATATTTTTGTAGGTAGAGACAGACAACCAAAAAGTATGTTAAAGAGTGATCAATGCTGTAGAGGAAAATACACCAGGAAACAGGAAAGAAGAATACCCCTAGCCACCCTACACTGGGGTGATGCTAGCGTTACAAAATGGAAACAGCGGCCGGGCACGGTGGCTCACACCTGTAATCTCAGCTCTTTGGGAGACTGAGGCAGGCAGATCATCTGAGTTCAGGAGTTCAAGATCAGCCTGACCAATATGGCCAAACTCTCTCTCTACTAAAAACATAAAAATTAGCTGGACGTGGTGGCACACACCTGTAATCCCAGTTACTCAGGAAGCTGAGGCACAAGAATCACTTGAACCTGGGAGGCAGAGGTTGGAGTGAGCCGAGGTCGCGCCACTGCACTCCAGCCTGGGTGACAGAGCAAGACTCTGTCTCAAAAAAAGTAAAAATAAAAATAAAATGTAAACAGAGAATAAGATACCAAAAGAAAGAACGTGAACGATTAATTGTAACAAAAGCCTTTGTAAGCTGATACTTTCCTTCCTGGATCCTTGTACCTTACAAATGGAAAAAAACGGTGGGTAGGGGTAGCATCAAAATGATGGTGATGTTTTAAGATGGCTTTGGGTTTCAGATGTCTGACAGCCATACTCATGCACTTCAAGGAGAAAGCTCTAGCTCTATAAGCCATCTGGGCAATGGTTTAATGCCTTTTTTTCTTTTTCCAGAGGGTTTTTAAAATACAGGAAAACGTGTGTGTTTATTTGGCTGCTCTGTGCCCGCACACGTGCAAACTGTGCTAACAGGTTTTTCCATGTTTTGCTGAATTTGCCAGCTTGCCATAAACAGGCTTCCATGTCTTAATTGTCTATAAATAGCATAAACACCCAAAAATGCAAATCAAGACAAGCTGTCCCTTCAACTGCTGCTGCCATGATGACAGCGAGCGTCAACTGGCCAAATCAATACCTGAAGACTGAAGCTGTCCGGCAGAGAGCACAGGGCTGACTGCTTTTCCCATAGCATTTAAAGAAACAAGCAGAAACAGCTCTCCACACAGGACAGACACGTCCTTTGTTCTTTGAATAAATGCCGCCAATGCCCAAAATACTTTCTCCATCACACTATCTATATGGAATTCAACTTCCTTCCAATACCATGAGTAACGCCAGTGATAGACTGTGTTTAGCCATAATGACCCATTAGCATTCTTTTTCCTCTAAAATGTTGAAATAATAACATTGAGTGTGCACTCACGAGGTGCCAGGCTCTGAGTTTGATCTCGTTTAGTTCTCATTGAAATCCGGTAAGATCAGTACCATATTCTCTCATTTTTCATAGATGAGGAAACTGAGTCATAGAAAGGCTAAGTAAGTTGTCCATGGTCACAGGTTATTTAGGAACTTTTCTCCAAACTTTCAAAAGTTAACTACTGCCACTATTACAAATGGGTTTCTGTTTGTTTTTCTTTTTTTTTTTTGAGACAGGCTCTTGCTCTGACCAGACTGGAGTGCAGTGGCGTGATGATGTTTCACTGCAGCCTCGACTTCCCGGGCTCAAGTGATTCTCGCATCTCAGCCTCTCCAGTAGCTGGGATTACAGGCATGAGCCACCACACCTGGCTAATTTTTTAATTTTTATTTTTTGTAGGGATGGGGTTTCACCATGTTGCCCAGACTGGTTCCGAACTCTGGGCTCAAGAGATCCTCCCAGGTCGGCCTCCCAAAGTGCTGGGATTACAGGTGTAAACCGCTGTGCACAGCCCTACACATGCGACTTGTACAAAGTCAGAGCAGTGAGCAGGAAGAGAACAGAGACTTCAGTGAGTCTCCTGGCTGTTGCAACACCGTATCCCTCCTCCATACTGTAATGTGTCTACACCCACCAAGCTCCTAGACGTTGAAGGCAGGCCAGCTCAGAGACGAAACAGCAGTAAAGAAAGAGAAGATGCAGACATGCGTCTTGATTTCAGTTTGAGCGTGCGTCTCTCCACTGCAGCTGCACAGGCAGAAACCAGGGGCCGTGAGTCTGAGGCAGTGTGTTTGGTTCCTGGCAGGTAATCTTTTGGGAGACCATCCCATACAATTAGTGTTACACTACTCAAAAAGGAAGTGTGACTTTTATAGAAAAATCGATTCCATTTGGGAGAAAGGTCTAATAAAACCACAAAAGGATAATACAATAACAAATTAAATTCATCTGTCCAAACTGAAATCCCAAAGCCCTCTAGGCACACAGCTGCTTTTCTGAGCTGAAATTCAGCTCCAGCTAAGAAACAGGTCAACTTTTCTAAAAAGATTTCTTTTTCACATGCCTTCAATAAAAATTCCTTTCCCTCACTTGTCATTTTCCAGATTTAATGGCTCCGTTGGCCTTCCTCTTATTTAGGCCATGAGCACTGACTGCATGTCTGCTACGGCCGGGACTCCAAGGGAGGCACCCTAGGGAACACAGATGACGGCAGCACAGCGACACCCTCAAGGAGCACACACGGGGAAGGCAAGATGATACCATCGCAGCCTTCAAACAGAAAGGGACTTGGCATCCATACCCCGTCCCATTTCTAGAAAACAACGATGCTGAGTCAGTAACATTTACCGAACAGCCTGCAGTGTGGAGGCAGGCACGAGGGGGCTCCATGTGGGGAAGAGCACCTTCAGAAGGGGGCATGCAAGCAACGTGGAGGCAGGAGACACTCCCACGCACAAGGGCCAGCCTGGGGGCCTGCAGAAATGCCCATGCATCTGGGAGGAGGGAGAGAGGACAAGATACTTAAATGCTCCAAAATGAATAGAAGCCTCCCAAGAACCTCCCCCAAAATGGAGCAGGGATTTACAAAAGACCAAACCGAGCATGCGCACTTACCTGAGCATAGCGCCACCAGAGCGAGCTATCGAGGAAGAAACAGGGTCACTAGAAGGCTGAGCCTCTACTCCCAGCTCTGCAACTCATTCACCCTATGACCTTGGTGAAGGCTCTTAGCTTCTGTGAGCCACAAGAGAATCACGGGAAAACAGAAGATATGAAAACTGCTCTGCCTTTTTCACAGAACTGCCGAGGGAATAAAATCAGATAATGGATTTTTAAATTCTCTGTGAATTACGAAGCAAAATACAAACGTATGAAATCATTCTTACCATTAATAACAGCACTGTAAAATTAAGAGCAGAGTTAAGACCACAGCATTTTCCACCCCCCGACTCCCGAGAGAAATAGTGAGTCCAGCTGATGTATTTGGGCAACCCCAGTATCTAGGCTTTGAGAGCCTCAAACAGCTCATGAACTCTGACAGTATCACTCCAGCCCAGTGCTCATTAAGTTCTCCAAGACAGCCACTGACATAAAATACTACAGCTTTTTCAGCTGGGCTTGAAGCCCTCCAAGCTCACAGCACAGCTAAACAATGAAGAAGAGGTTTTCTGCCACTAGGCTCAAAAGCTGGCTTTTGTAGATTCCCATAGAAAGAACATTCAAGGCCAGGCGTGGTGGCTCATGCCTGTAATCCCAGCAATTTGGGAAGCTGAGGCAGGAGGATCACCTGAGGTCAGAAGTTCAAGAACAGCCTGGCCAATGTGGCAAAGCCCCGTCTGGACTAAAAATACAAAAATTAGCCGGGCATGCTGGCGGGCACCTGTAATCCCAGCCAGTCGGGAGGCTGAGGCAGGAAAATCGCTTGAACTCAGGAGGCCGAGGTTGCAGTGAGCTGAGATCACGCCACTGCACTCCAGCCTCAGGGACATGAGCGAAACTCCATCTCAAAGAAAAAAAAATAAAGAAAGAGCATTCTTTTTTGCTGATGTTAAATTTCCTGTGCTTAATACAGAGAAATCATACAACACTGAAATCCTGAAAAACATATCATAAAAAGCATTTAGTGACTGAAAAGATATTCAATATAACCTGTAACAGTGAGTTCCCCTCCTCTTTCCAGCCAGCTCCACTAATGCTGTGACCCTTAACAATGCTTTCACTAACACAGAGAAAAATTAATAGGACCGCTTGCCCCTCTCAGCTGACAGCTAAACCAGTGCTTCTCCCTGGGCTCACTAAAGATGACCTTTACCTAAAACCAGGCTGCAACGACCCTGTAGATGTTGACTAACAATTTCAAAATTCCCATATTCTTTGTCCACTCCTAAGGAAGATGAACTGAAGCCAGGTGTCTCCAAGTCAGAACTAACAGAGGCCTTAAACATCAGATGGCCCATCCCCTTCTTTGACAACCAGGGGATCTAAAGCTGAGCTTATGGAAGAAAACAGCCTGGTTAGGAACAAAGCGGAAACCAAAGCCTAGTCACTTAACCTCTGGTCCAGAACTCCTGCGACAATCCAGCACCCATATAGGATGAGTCTCCCTAACCAGAAGCTCCGAAATCCACAACTTTTTGAGTGCCGACGTGACGCTCAAAGAAATGTTCATTGGAGCAGCTCAGATTCTGGATTTTTGAA
>NW_020258964.1:931-5596 GCF_003255815.1 Theropithecus gelada | reverse complement strand
TCACCTGAAAAATGGCTTTATTTTGCCCTCATATTTGATGGATAGATAGGTTTATAGATATTTGTGGGTTTCATTCAACATTTTGATGACATTGCTTCTTTGTGTTCTAGCATTGAGCATTACAGATGAAAATTCCTATATAGTTTTTCTCTCTGGAAATTTATAAGGTTTGGAGGGGTGATGTATGTGTGTTGTTGTTCTCTTATTCTTTCACTTTAGCCTCTCTTTTTTGAATTTCTGTTACTGCTTTTATCATATTATCTATTTCTTTTCTTTCTGTGTTCTCAGAGAATGTCATCACTGAGTCTTTAATACTGTCAACTTCAGCTGTGTACATGTTGCTCTTCAACCTCCTTTTGAGGCTTTAAATTAGGCAAATATATTTTTCTTAGAATTTCTGAAAACTCCTTTTCACTGAAGCCTATTTTAATTATATGGATGCATTATCCTCTTAAACTTCTGTGAAAATAATAACTGGAGTTTTCATTTGCATTAGCCATTTCATGAGAGGTCAAGTTTTTTACTCATTTATTTTGATGTTTCCTTTTCATGCTATTTGTGTCTTGGGATTTGGTTGTATAATCACATTTTTAATTAGCTACCTGACTTAAATAAAGTATCAGTAGTTACTTTCAGAGTTCTTGGTGATTATAATAATTACTCACTACCAGGCTTCTTCCTTGCATGCAGCTCACTACAGGAATCTGTTGTGCCTAGAAGATTTCGGGACAAGTGGGGAAACCGCACTCTGTTAACTGCATGCACAGGGAAGGAGCTACAAGGGAGGCAGAATAATTTGGTCTCCACTGTTACCTTAAGAAACCTTCCCGTCTTCTGTGTAAAAAAAAAACTACTGCATACAAAGGGTAGGAGCTACAAGGGAGATAGAATAATTTGGGTTCCACTATTATCTTAAGAGACCTTCCCCTGACTTCTCTTTTAAAAAAATCTATGGGTCTGTGTACCCCTGAATTTAGTTTCTACACTTATTTCTCTCTTCACCCCCAAAATCCATATTAAGAGTGCCTCTGCAGGCTATAAAGCCTTTCATAAAAGTAAAATACCCAGTCTTTTCAAGAGAAGAATAAAATAGGCAGCCTCCTACCTCTTGTCTTACTCTAATAGAAGCTCCATGAAGATAAGGATTGTGTCCATACTGTTCATGCTGCACAGCAGTTGCCCTTATCTGCAGGGCGATGCATCCCAAGACCCCCAGTGGATGCTTGAAACTGCAGAGAGTAACACACCGGATTGCCATCATCGGAACACGTTTCTGTTCATGCCTTCCACCCTCAAATTTAATGCCTTTTCCATCTTAACTAAGCACTTATCATGGACTGTGGCCGTAACTTTTGCAGTTGTAGATACAACAGCAAAACTAGCATTAATTTTTTCTTCTTCACAATTTCATGGATAGATTTATTCTTACTGTAAATCTTAGTAACCACAGCATATGATGTTTTTTCTTTTGAGAACTTTCACCTTTTCTCTTAAAGAAAGCACTTTACAGCTTCTCTTTGGCATATCTCAACTGCCAGCATCATTGCTCCTGCACTTTGGGGCCATTATTAAGTCAGAAAAAGGTTACATGAAAACAAGCACTGAGCTACCACTAGAGACCATCTGATAACTGAGATGGTAACTACGTGATTAACAGGCCAGTGACATATACAGCATGGATATGCTGGACAAAGGGGTGAGTCACGTCCCACGTAGGATGAAGCAGGATGACTTGAGATTTCACTATTCAGTATGGTGCACAATTTAAAACTTAGGAATTGTTTATTTCCTGGAACTTTTCGTTTAATATTTTTGGACTGCAGTTGACCACGGGTAACTGAAACTGTGGAAAGTGAGGATCGGAGGATAAGCTGGGACTGTAGTATTCATTTCGTTGCACAGTGCCTAGAATACAGTAGGTGTACTGTAAGTGTTTTGTAAAGGGACAACTTTTCTGAAACTAAAAATATTTATGTTTTACCCAATTTTTCTTCGGAAATTTATGCTAAGGAAATATTCAGAGATGCTTACAAAGTTTTATGCACGAGTGTTTATGTTATTTGTAATTGTGAAAAATGAAAACAACTCAAAAGTTTAACAGTCGTCATCTAAAGTATTGTATATACTGTATATATAGGTTTAATAGAAGGTCATCCTATTCGTTTATTCATGAGAGGTACAGTCTCCAGGGATCTGTAAAATCTATTTTGTTTTAACCAAAGAACAAATTTTTGACATATCTTGAGTATGATGACTATAAATTATGACTTTTAAATTGTTGTAATTTTTGTAGTGTTATCTGATATTTTTATTTTTATGTATGTTCCTAAGTAGTTTAGAGATACTCAGATTTTTAAAATCTAAGCTCAAACAAATGAAGCTTATTTTTATGTATTCATAGTATGAGACATTCAGTAAATAGATAATATTTTTGTTTTATTTTAGAAAAAAGCTCCTTGAACACGGTGAGGTAAAGCTTTCATTTTAATCTCTAGTAGATTTGTGTATTACATTCTAGTTTGTGGAGAATTGACAAAAGTATAACCTGCTGCTGACGCACCATCAGTCGTGAGTTGTCAGCATTGGTGATACATTTCTGCTGATCCTCCTCACTCTTTCATCTGCTCTCACTTTTGAATAGTAATAAGGATTTAAAAGCTAGAAGGCTGATTTATTACTATAGTACAGAATTAAATTAAATTGCATTCATTTAACAATAACAAGCATTTGGTTTCTAGCCTGCTGAGCTAATCAGCTACAGTCCATTAGGGCAGGCACCCTTGGCCCTGTGACTGGTGGCCATCTGCCACCACATAGATTTGCTGGTCAGTCAGCAACAAGCTCAGAAGTGTTGAAGGACACAAAAGATACTAAAGTAATGTTCCTGCCTTTCAGTATGTGTAAGTTTACAAAGGAGACAAATAAGACAACATTTTATATGGTGCGAAATTATTTTGTGGCATAAAAAGGAAAAGATCAGTGTGGGCTGGAAATAATTTCCTATTTGATAGAACTTTAAGTGGGTGTTGAGGTAAAGGTCAAATTTACAGGAATGGGTAACTGAATTTGGACTTAATAGGGATAGTTTATGACACATGTTGAGTATCCTTTATCCAAAATGCTTAGGACTAGAGGCGTTTCAGATTTCAGATTTTATTGAATTTTGGAATATTTATACTGTAGTTACTTAGCTGAGATCCCTAATCTGAAAATCCAAAATCCAAAATGCTTCAATGAGCATTTGTTTTAGCATAACCTTTGAACATCATATTGGTACTCAAAAGTTTCAGATTTTGGAGCATTGTAGATTTCAGATGTTTGCATCAGGGATGCATTGGTAACTTTGTCACTTTACAGTGAGGCCCACTGTGTTGGTCCTCCGCCTCCTCGCACCACCTCCTGCTCTCCCTGGCTCCTCTGCCTGCTCCATTTTCTTGCCGGCTGCACTTATTGCCTTACAGTAGACTATGTAATGGATTTATTTATTTGCTATGTCTATGTATTGTCTGTCTTTCTAAATGTACTTAAATGTACTTAAATTGTACTTAAAATGTACTTAAATGTTACTAAATGTACTTAAATACAATACAAGGGCAGAAATTGCTCACTGTTGTATCTGAAGCACCCAGAAGAGGACCTGGAACATAGTAGGCATTCGATAAATTGTTGTTGAATGAATGAATACTAATAGGCTCATTACTAAGTTAGAAGATCCTTGTCTTAATGAATAATATAGTTTTAATATACTTAATTAATTTAAAAATATGAAAAGCAAAAATGTGATTTTGTCTTATTTGTGTTTTTATAGCTGGCTTTTCACACGTTGCAGTTGTTAGCGTTTACTGCCCTTGCCATTTTAATTATGAGGCTAAAGCTGTTCTTGACGCCACACATGTGTGTTATGGCTTCCTTGATATGCTCTCGGCGGGTAAGGGATTCATTCTTTTATAACAATACAAGGATAACCTTTGAACATCATATTGGTACTCAAAAGTTTCAGACTGAGTGCTTCAGGGTACTTTTTTTTTTTTTTTTTTTTGAGACAGAGTGTCACTCTGTCTTCCAGGCTGGAGTGCAGGGGTGTGACCTCAGCTATAGCAGCTACACTTATAATTACTGCGGCTTTGCCAACTAATTCAAAATATAAACACACTAAGTGTTTTTAACTTAACTAACTTAAATGATTTAAAATATTACTTCATGATTCACTATAAGCAAGAAAAGCAATTTCAAGTGGCTTTGAAAAGTATTTCTAGATTTTAATTGATAGTTCTATAACAAGCGATTAGGCAAATATTTCCCCTCTGTTAATATCCTGTCCATGAACATAACCTTTTGGAGTTCAGGTTTGTGTAAGAGTGCCTGGCACAGTGGCTCACACCTGTAATCCCAGCACTTTGGGAGGCCTAGATGGGTGGATCACTTGAGGCTAGGAGTTCGAGACCTTCCTGGCCAACATGGTAAAACCCCATCTCTACTAAAAATACAAAAATTAGCTAGGCATGGTGGCAAGTGCCTGTAATTCTAGCTACTTGGGAGGCTGAGGCAGGAGAATCGCTTACCTGGGAGGCAGAGGCTGCAGTCAGCCAAGATTGCACCACAACACTCTAACCTGGGTGACAGAGTGAGACTCTGTTTCAAAAAAAAAAAAAAAGAGTTTCCTGG
>NW_020258964.1:0-876 GCF_003255815.1 Theropithecus gelada | reverse complement strand
AAAAAAAAAAAAAAGAGTTTCCTGGTGGCCAGGCACAGTGGCTCACAGCTGAAATCCCAGCACTTTGGAAGGCCGAGGTGGGCAGATCACTTGAGGTCAGGAGTTCAAGACCAGCCTGGCCAACATGGTGAAACCCTGTCTCTACTAAAATACAAAAATTAGCCGGGCATGGTGGTGTGTGCCTGTAATCCCAGCTACTCAGGACGCTGAGGCAGGAAAATTGCTTGAACCCAGGAAGCAGAGGTGGAAGTGAGCTGAGGTCGCACCACTACACTCCAGCCTGGGAGACAGAGTGAGACTCCGTCTAAAAAAAAAAAAAAAAGTACCCTGAAGTGCTCATCCAATACCAGAGCAGATGCAGAGTAATTGCTCTAGTATGGTCCTGTTTGGCTCAAATAATCTGTAAGAAATTCTGGGGTTCTATCACTGTATCTAACATACAAAAGAACTAGATAAATTAGCTAGAATATTGGGCCTCAGGTATTTCTACAAACACCTTACTTAGTTTTGATTATGAGTGTATAGCCTTAAAATACCCTAATGCCTGTTTTCCTGAGAAGAATCTATATATGTCAAGCTAATAGGGCTTCCCTGTCTACTAACGATGTCCACAAAAGGCAGCCAAGGATGAAAGGATTTAGTTCTAAGATGTTTCACAGCTGTGATTTGTTTATTTTAATCCTTGGTAGTAAATTAGTACTAGAAGGATCAGGCATTCCTTCCTTAATTCTTCCCAGGGGAGAGAAAGTTCCGTTTTCACCTGAGCCCTGTAATGCCAACATATTCGTTGCTTTAGAAACAACCGGAGATGGTAATTCTGTATACGTGTGTGCTGATATCAAAGGGTAATTCACATTGGTTTGAGTAACAAGGTGA
>NW_020258963.1:0-5597 GCF_003255815.1 Theropithecus gelada | reverse complement strand
AGTGGCACAATCACAGCTCACTACAGCCTTGATCTTCAGGGCTCAAGCGATCTTCCCACCTCAGCCTCCTGAGTAGCTGGGACTACAGGGCGCACGCCACCATGCCTAACTAATCTTTTAATTTTTTGTAGAGACAAGTTTTTATCATCTTGCCCAGGCTGGTCTTGAACTCCTGGTCTCAAGCAATCCTCTGGCCTCAGCCTCCCAAAGTTCTGGGATTACAGGTGTGAGCCACCATGCCTGGCTGAGAAACATTTTTTAAATGTAAAATCTCCTGACATTTCAATGTTGGCAACCAATATGATTAAAAAAAAAAAAAAAATTACTGCACCAAACAAAGTAAGTCTCCAGGCCAGATTGCACCCATGGGCTGCCAGTTGTGACCTCCAAATTCTTGGCCGATACTACTACTTTATAATCTCTTAAACTCTTCCTTCTTTCTAGGCACCACTCCCTTGTGTCATTCCTAATCCTGTATTCTCACCACTGAATACATTCCAGTTTGACTCTGATAGGCAGGCCTACACAAATAAATGTTCAGAGTATAGAATATCTTGCTGGTAGGCATTTTTATTCTCATTTTCAGATTTATGCTTTACTATTTCTCCTCTTTTTCCGTAGAAGATTTTCTTGCTGTCCATAAACAAACGCATGATCCACGACTATACCTTATGTGCTCATTATTTTTATTTTGATAACAAGGTGAGGACACAGAGGGAAATGTTCAGTGACAGAAAACAAACCTACATTTTAGGCTAACCACATGAGTGTGATCAGCGTTTCAATACACTCTAAATATTTAGGGGCATTTATTGACTAATGTATGGTGTGTAATAGTTTCACTCCACCTTATACTTAAGCATTATCATTATTGCAATCTACTTTATTCCCACAGATCTATTTCTAAGCCAAGTTATATTTTGCTATTATGTTACATTTAAACAAAAGTCAGGTTCACAGGACTAAACTCATGCAAATCAGTTAGTGACCTGCAGATTCATGAGTGTAGCTTTGCACCTACCTTGGTGTGACCGCAGAGTATAATTAGAGTGATACAGGTTACCATTTGCTGAGTGCCTATGTTTCTCGTGTTAGGTAATTTAATCATCAAAAGTCCCTTCCTTTATCAAACGAGGGAAATAAGACTCAGAAAGGTCAAATAACAACCACCACCACCACTACCACAACTTTTCTAGGGGTCCACACAGCTAATCAGTGGAGGGCTAGGATTTTAACTCAGTTCTACTGGACTTTGGAGGCCATGTTTCCAAACCTCCCCATTTGAGGATAATAATGGCTGTTCTCACAGATCTTTTTTTTCTCCGTCTCACTAACGTTTAAAGCATTGCAGATTTTTCTTTTGGTTCATAAGCTCACATCAATAACACTCTATTCTTAAGTATATATTAATTATGAACAAAATTTATCATCTTTTCCCCAGAGTACCAAAGTCTCTGGAAAACACATCTCCCTTCCTAAATTGAGAAATATGCTTAAAAAAATTAAATATCTTAAAAATTAAATATCTCTATCTGATATTTAATTTTCACAGTTCTGATTCTGTTTCTCTGCAGAGCAGATTTCCTGGAGCTCATTCTTTCCTGGCAATGTGGGTTCTGCCCCTGGGCCTCTACTAGGCTGCCTCTGAGAGGCTCTCTCTGCAGCTACTAGCACTCCTTCCTCTCTGAAACCCCTTCTTTGGCTTGGGTGGCATCTCTCTTTCCTAGTAAGTGTGCTCCCACACCTCCTCAGACTTCACTTTTCCAACCTCTCCCTTACCTACTGATATTTCTCTGAATTCTGTCTTCAATTCTCCTCCATTCACACTAGGAACACTTCCTTTCAGTCAAATCCAATTTTAACTACATGTACGAGCTGTCGATACTCAGCAGTCTCCGTGAGCTCCAGATCCATACATGTATCTGCCTCCTGAACATCTCCTACAGACAATCTAAATTCAACAGTAAAAAACTGCCTCCCAAACCTGCTTCTGCTCCCTTATTCTCCATCTTGCTGAATAACACTGTTTCTACTCAGTTCTCCAGGTCAGAAACAAGAAAAGCTTGGCTTTTTCTTCTTCCATGGTCACATGTTATTTTTGCTATGTAAGTGTCTAGCAAGTTTCTCTATAGTGACATAGCAGAAGACATGTCAGTTGCACTCACCTGGAGTGCTGCTGTTCAGCAGCAGCAGCAGAAGTTTGTGTGGTAGGTGATCCTTTGCAGCTTACCTTAAAGTCTTTTTCAGCCAGAGTCCTCATTAGGAAACGTAACTCAATGGATTCTATACATACTACTCACACTTCCCTCAATAATGATCAGTGATAAACTACTATAAAAGCCTGAACAACCAGCAGATGGGAACAAGAAAGAAGGAACCAGTTATTTTAATCTATGTAACCAAGTGTTAATTCATGAGGGACAAAGTGGTCTCATTCTTAAGCTTCCTTTTTTTTTTTTCTCCTGAGATATATAAAATTTACAAACATGTAAATCACTTCTGTCAATGAAAGCCTGGCTAGACCTGGGTCTTTTGTACCCCAACGCACCCCTAACCCACAATACACTCCTCTCCATAAACTTTTTAAGGGTACTAGACCTGCCACATGTGATTAAATAAATGTTTGCCCAACAGTGGGCATAGAAAGTTAGTGTGTGCTTAGTAGTTTAGGATAACTGCTTACTTCAGTATAACTAGTAGTTAGTTTGAATGTGGGGTCACTTTGGTGACGACACTCAAGATTTTTTATTGAGGAAAAAGGAACTGCAGAAAATCTGGGTGTGACAGAGCTCTAGCTGGTAATGAACAACTGCCGTTCCTACAGAATCCCTTAGGTCACTCATTCTCATTCTATAATTTTCCAGATGAAGAAATTGAGGACTGCTAAGCTAAGAGACTAGCCCAGGTTCAGACAGCTCAAAAGTGCAAAACCAGAAGAAGGGCTTTGGTCTCAAAGTGACTAGGGAGGCCAGTGCTCTCCACAAGAAAACAATGCTTGCACGAACTACCACTTCTAAAGAGCACAAAACGTTTTTGGTCAGGGAAATGTGAAGAAATGCTATTTAAACATGGACATACAGACCAGGTTTAATACTGAGATGGGCGTATTTTAGAACGTTGTTTCAGTATTACTGGCTGATTATCTCTTCAATAGAAGATGAATGCCCATAGCTATTACATTAATAACTTGAGTTTAAGAGCTTCTCATTTCCCTGGAGGTTTTTTTCTTTATGAACTCTGTGTCATCCATCTTATTTAATCATTTTAAGTCTACTTTTTAAATAATCATGTTCGGCATATATATTTTTATCATAGTATTAATTCTTTTCTACTAACCCTTAATGAATGCGGTTGAATTTAGTAAAGCACTGCAATGCCAAATCAGTACATTTGGTTAGTTAGGGGAAGCTGCCAGAGATCCTTGCAGCTAAGGTAAAATTTATAATTGCTCCTAGGAAATACTTTACTTAATATGATTCTAGACTTTTCCTCATATTCTTTCTCACCCAGAGAATCAAATGTGCAAAGAATTCAACTACATAAAATTCACAGGAAGTTTGTCATCAAAATCCTCCTTAATAAAACTAAGTATAAGAAATATCTCATGTCCAGGATATAAAAGGGACTATGAAAGGAAATCAGTTGAAAAAGGAGCCACACACATATACACCATGGAACACTATGCAGCCATAAAAAAGGATGAGTTCATGTCCTTTGTAGGGACATGGATGCAGCTGGAAACGATCATTCTCAGCAAACTATCACAAGAACAGAAAACCAAACACCGCATGTTCTCACTCATAGGTGGGAACTGAAGAATGAGATCACTTGGACACAGGAAGGGGAACATCACACACCAGGGCCTGTCGTGGGGTGGGGGGAGGGGGGAGGGATAGCATTAGGAGACATACCTAATGTAAATGAGGTATGTTAATGTAAATGAGGTATGTTAATGGGTGCAGCACACCAACATGGCACATGTATACATATGTAACAAACCTGCACGTTGTGCACATGTACCTTAGAACTTAAAGTATAATAAAAAAAAAGAAAAAGGAGCCACAAATAATCAGATAAATTAGCTGCATTGTGTACATGGACAATTTTAAGGGACAATTGTAATTACTCTAGTGGAAATCTAGCCTCTCTAAAATTCAGTATCTAATACTAGACGGTTTATCTTTTCACAAAGAATTTCTGACTATATACATTTAATTTTTTATTTTACTTGAAACATTCTGACAAGCAACAGACAAACTGAAATTACAGAATAGTCAATGAATACATTGAGGGCATATAACACATACCGGAAATGAAGGCTCTGATAAAGTACAGTTAAAGCTTGGAAATGACAGGAGTTTAGAAATAAAAAATTACAGAAGACAAGAGACATTAAAGCTGTCATAACTTTTCAAGAGTAAAGAAAACAACTGTATAGAAAACTAAATTAATTTTAAAGTGTAATTTTTCTTCCCTAAAACGTTTCCTACACGAATAACAATGATAGAGTAAATCTGTGAGAATGAAAAGAATTTAAGAGTTAGAAGGGACTGCAGTTATCACATCATCTCATCCACTCCATTTTAGAGATGAGGAAACCGAAGCCCAATGAGTAGCTTTGCCTGGACAAAAAATACTTCAAGTTTTACATATTTCCAGATTATACATTTAAATTAATTACCATTTCATTAGGTATACTGCCATCTGGCCAGATACTAACTAAAAGAGATCACGTTTTTGGGATCTAAGCTCTGAACACAGCTGTTACTTTGTAGATTTTTGCAAAAAGAACATATAAAAGGTAAAAGACAATACTTTCTTTAAAATGTGAATGCCTCAATTGAGTTTCAGAATACCATTCATTATTAGAAAATTATTCTATACAGCAGGTAAACTGTAATCACTAACTTAAAAAAAGTGCTAACACATTTATAAGAAATTAGAAGTTTTTATAGCCCTTAAGCATCTGTGCCATTTAAAAATGGAATGATTCATACACACAATCAAAACACTCTTGTAGTATATTCTTATTTCCTAAAGCTGCCTTTAATGAATATATAATGTTAATAATCTGATATGACCTTTTAATATTTTCTAGCTATGGTTTTATAATTTGGGGGTGAAATACACCAAAATTTTAGTCTGAGAGAGGCCAAAATTTACCAGTGCCTCCTGTTGTCTTTGGCTCCTTAACACAGCTGCATCAGTTGCTTTTTTTTACTACACATAAAATAACTGACATAAAATCAATTTAACAACATGTAATGAGTGCCTGTTATATGCAAGGCATTTAAATTGTTTGGCTGGCCATAATCGGGTCACATTTAAGGTTTGTTACTTCAATTCCAAATAATGTGGTAATACATTATTCCAGAACTTTTTGGAACCTGGTGGCCCGTTTTCTACAAGTTGTTTTGACTGCACTGGCATTTTGGACCTCTGCTCTTTCCCATTTCCCTGTGTGTTAGTAATTGACTTTTTTTGATATGTTTTATGTTTGCCATATTTCACAGATCCTTTCATTTTGCTCACTTTTTTGTACTCTTCTCCATTCTGCCTTTCCTGCCTTTCATTCTCTTCTTCGCCTGTCTCCTGGT
>NW_020258962.1:0-5599 GCF_003255815.1 Theropithecus gelada | reverse complement strand
AGTGGCACAATCACAGCTCACTACAGCCTTGATCTTCAGGGCTCAAGTGATCTTCCCACCTCAGCCTCCTGAGTAGCTGGGACTACAGGGCGCACGCCACCATGCCTAACTAATCTTTTAATTTTTTGTAGAGACAAGTTTTTATCATCTTGCCCAGGCTGGTCTTGAACTCCTGGTCTCAAGCAATCCTCTGGCCTCAGCCTCCCAAAGTTCTGGGATTACAGGTGTGAGCCACCATGCCTGGCTGAGAAACATTTTTTAAATGTAAAATCTCCTGACATTTCAATGTTGGCAACCAATATGATTAAAAAAAAAAAAAAAATTACTGCACCAAACAAAGTAAGTCTCCAGGCCAGATTGCACCCATGGGCTGCCAGTTGTGACCTCCAAATTCTTGGCCGATACTACTACTTTATAATCTCTTAAACTCTTCCTTCTTTCTAGGCACCACTCCCTTGTGTCATTCCTAATCCTGTATTCTCACCACTGAATACATTCCAGTTTGACTCTGATAGGCAGGCCTACACAAATAAATGTTCAGAGTATAGAATATCTTGCTGGTAGGCATTTTTATTCTCATTTTCAGATTTATGCTTTACTATTTCTCCTCTTTTTCCGTAGAAGATTTTCTTGCTGTCCATAAACAAACGCATGATCCACGACTATACCTTATGTGCTCATTATTTTTATTTTGATAACAAGGTGAGGACACAGAGGGAAATGTTCAGTGACAGAAAACAAACCTACATTTTAGGCTAACCACATGAGTGTGATCAGCGTTTCAATACACTTTAAATATTTAGGGGCATTTATTGACTAATGTATGGTGTGTAATAGTTTCACTCCACCTTATACTTAAGCATTATCATTATTGCAATCTACTTTATTCCCACAGATCTATTTCTAAGCCAATTTATATTTTGCTATTATGTTACATTTAAACAAAAGTCAGGTTCACAGGACTAAACTCATGCAAATCAGTTAGTGACCTGCAGATTCATGAGTGTAGCTTTGCACCTACCTTGGTGTGACCGCAGAGTATAATTAGAGTGATACAGGTTACCATTTGCTGAGTGCCTATGTTTCTCGTGTTAGGTAATTTAATCATCAAAAGTCCCTTCCTTTATCAAACGAGGGAAATAAGACTCAGAAAGGTCAAATAACAACCACCACCACCACTACCACAACTTTTCTAGGGGTCCACACAGCTAATCAGTGGAGGGCTAGGATTTTAACTCAGTTCTACTGGACTTTGGAGGCCATGTTTCCAAACCTCCCCATTTGAGGATAATAATGGCTGTTCTCACAGATCTTTTTTTTCTCCGTCTCACTAACGTTTAAAGCATTGCAGATTTTTCTTTTGGTTCATAAGCTCACATCAATAACACTCTATTCTTAAGTATATATTAATTATGAACAAAATTTATCATCTTTTCCCCAGAGTACCAAAGTCTCTGGAAAACACATCTCCCTTCCTAAATTGAGAAATATGCTTAAAAAAATTAAATATCTTAAAAATTAAATATCTCTATCTGATATTTAATTTTCACAGTTCTGATTCTGTTTCTCTGCAGAGCAGATTTCCTGGAGCTCATTCTTTCCTGGCAATGTGGGTTCTGCCCCTGGGCCTCTACTAGGCTGCCTCTGAGAGGCTCTCTCTGCAGCTACTAGCACTCCTTCCTCTCTGAAACCCCTTCTTTGGCTTGGGTGGCATCTCTCTTTCCTAGTAAGTGTGCTCCCACACCTCCTCAGACTTCACTTTTCCAACCTCTCCCTTACCTACTGATATTTCTCTGAATTCTGTCTTCAATTCTCCTCCATTCACACTAGGAACACTTCCTTTCAGTCAAATCCAATTTTAACTACATGTACGAGCTGTCGATACTCAGCAGTCTCCGTGAGCTCCAGATCCATACATGTATCTGCCTCCTGAACATCTCCTACAGACAATCTAAATTCAACAGTAAAAAACTGCCTCCCAAACCTGCTTCTGCTCCCTTATTCTCCATCTTGCTGAATAACACTGTTTCTACTCAGTTCTCCAGGTCAGAAACAAGAAAAGCTTGGCTTTTTCTTCTTCCATGGTCACATGTTATTTTTGCTATGTAAGTGTCTAGCAAGTTTCTCTATAGTGACATAGCAGAAGACATGTCAGTTGCACTCACCTGGAGTGCTGCTGTTCAGCAGCAGCAGCAGAAGTTTGTGTGGTAGGTGATCCTTTGCAGCTTACCTTAAAGTCTTTTTCAGCCAGAGTCCTCATTAGGAAACGTAACTCAATGGATTCTATACATACTACTCACACTTCCCTCAATAATGATCAGTGATAAACTACTATAAAAGCCTGAACAACCAGCAGATGGGAACAAGAAAGAAGGAACCAGTTATTTTAATCTATGTAACCAAGTGTTAATTCATGAGGGACAAAGTGGTCTCATTCTTAAGCTTCCTTTTTTTTTTTTCTCCTGAGATATATAAAATTTACAAACATGTAAATCACTTCTGTCAATGAAAGCCTGGCTAGACCTGGGTCTTTTGTACCCCAACGCACCCCTAACCCACAATACACTCCTCTCCATAAACTTTTTAAGGGTACTAGACCTGCCACATGTGATTAAATAAATGTTTGCCCAACAGTGGGCATAGAAAGTTAGTGTGTGCTTAGTAGTTTAGGATAACTGCTTACTTCAGTATAACTAGTAGTTAGTTTGAATGTGGGGTCACTTTGGTGACGACACTCAAGATTTTTTATTGAGGAAAAAGGAACTGCAGAAAATCTGGGTGTGACAGAGCTCTAGCTGGTAATGAACAACTGCCGTTCCTACAGAATCCCTTAGGTCACTCATTCTCATTCTATAATTTTCCAGATGAAGAAATTGAGGACTGCTAAGCTAAGAGACTAGCCCAGGTTCAGACAGCTCAAAAGTGCAAAACCAGAAGAAGGGCTTTGGTCTCAAAGTGACTAGGGAGGCCAGTGCTCTCCACAAGAAAACAATGCTTGCACGAACTACCACTTCTAAAGAGCACAAAACGTTTTTGGTCAGGGAAATGTGAAGAAATGCTATTTAAACATGGACATACAGACCAGGTTTAATACTGAGATGGGCGTATTTTAGAACGTTGTTTCAGTATTACTGGCTGATTATCTCTTCAATAGAAGATGAATGCCCATAGCTATTACATTAATAACTTGAGTTTAAGAGCTTCTCATTTCCCTGGAGGTTTTTTTCTTTATGAACTCTGTGTCATCCATCTTATTTAATCATTTTAAGTCTACTTTTTAAATAATCATGTTCGGCATATATATTTTTATCATAGTATTAATTCTTTTCTACTAACCCTTAATGAATGCGGTTGAATTTAGTAAAGCACTGCAATGCCAAATCAGTACATTTGGTTAGTTAGGGGAAGCTGCCAGAGATCCTTGCAGCTAAGGTAAAATTTATAATTGCTCCTAGGAAATACTTTACTTAATATGATTCTAGACTTTTCCTCATATTCTTTCTCACCCAGAGAATCAAATGTGCAAAGAATTCAACTACATAAAATTCACAGGAAGTTTGTCATCAAAATCCTCCTTAATAAAACTAAGTATAAGAAATATCTCATGTCCAGGATATAAAAGGGACTATGAAAGGAAATCAGTTGAAAAAGGAGCCACACACATATACACCATGGAACACTATGCAGCCATAAAAAAAGGATGAGTTCATGTCCTTTGTAGGGACATGGATGCAGCTGGAAACGATCATTCTCAGCAAACTATCACAAGAACAGAAAACCAAACACCGCATGTTCTCACTCATAGGTGGGAACTGAAGAATGAGATCACTTGGACACAGGAAGGGGAACATCACACACCAGGGCCTGTCGTGGGGTGGGGGGAGGGGGGAGGGATAGCATTAGGAGACATACCTAATGTAAATGAGGTATGTTAATGTAAATGAGGTATGTTAATGGGTGCAGCACACCAACATGGCACATGTATACATATGTAACAAACCTGCACGTTGTGCACATGTACCTTAGAACTTAAAGTATAATAAAAAAAAAAGAAAAAGGAGCCACAAATAATCAGATAAATTAGCTGCATTGTGTACATGGACAATTTTAAGGGACAATTGTAATTACTCTAGTGGAAATCTAGCCTCTCTAAAATTCAGTATCTAATACTAGACGGTTTATCTTTTCACAAAGAATTTCTGACTATATACATTTAATTTTTTATTTTACTTGAAACATTCTGACAAGCAACAGACAAACTGAAATTACAGAATAGTCAATGAATACATTGAGGGCATATAACACATACCGGAAATGAAGGCTCTGATAAAGTACAGTTAAAGCTTGGAAATGACAGGAGTTTAGAAATAAAAAATTACAGAAGACAAGAGACATTAAAGCTGTCATAACTTTTCAAGAGTAAAGAAAACAACTGTATAGAAAACTAAATTAATTTTAAAGTGTAATTTTTCTTCCCTAAAACGTTTCCTACACGAATAACAATGATAGAGTAAATCTGTGAGAATGAAAAGAATTTAAGAGTTAGAAGGGACTGCAGTTATCACATCATCTCATCCACTCCATTTTAGAGATGAGGAAACCGAAGCCCAATGAGTAGCTTTGCCTGGACAAAAAATACTTCAAGTTTTACATATTTCCAGATTATACATTTAAATTAATTACCATTTCATTAGGTATACTGCCATCTGGCCAGATACTAACTAAAAGAGATCACGTTTTTGGGATCTAAGCTCTGAACACAGCTGTTACTTTGTAGATTTTTGCAAAAAGAACATATAAAAGGTAAAAGACAATACTTTCTTTAAAATGTGAATGCCTCAATTGAGTTTCAGAATACCATTCATTATTAGAAAATTATTCTATACAGCAGGTAAACTGTAATCACTAACTTAAAAAAAGTGCTAACACATTTATAAGAAATTAGAAGTTTTTATAGCCCTTAAGCATCTGTGCCATTTAAAAATGGAATGATTCATACACACAATCAAAACACTCTTGTAGTATATTCTTATTTCCTAAAGCTGCCTTTAATGAATATATAATGTTAATAATCTGATATGACCTTTTAATATTTTCTAGCTATGGTTTTATAATTTGGGGGTGAAATACACCAAAATTTTAGTCTGAGAGAGGCCAAAATTTACCAGTGCCTCCTGTTGTCTTTGGCTCCTTAACACAGCTGCATCAGTTGCTTTTTTTTACTACACATAAAATAACTGACATAAAATCAATTTAACAACATGTAATGAGTGCCTGTTATATGCAAGGCATTTAAATTGTTTGGCTGGCCATAATCGGGTCACATTTAAGGTTTGTTACTTCAATTCCAAATAATGTGGTAATACATTATTCCAGAACTTTTTGGAACCTGGTGGCCCGTTTTCTACAAGTTGTTTTGACTGCACTGGCATTTTGGACCTCTGCTCTTTCCCATTTCCCTGTGTGTTAGTAATTGACTTTTTTTGATATGTTTTATGTTTGCCATATTTCACAGATCCTTTCATTTTGCTCACTTTTTTGTACTCTTCTCCATTCTGCCTTTCCTGCCTTTCATTCTCTTCTTCGCCTGTCTCCTGGT
>NW_020258961.1:5299-5602 GCF_003255815.1 Theropithecus gelada | reverse complement strand
CGAGGTCAGGAGGTCAAGACCATTCTAGCTAACACAGTGAAACCCCATCTCTACTAAAAATACAAAAAATTAGCCGGGCTTGGCGGCGGGCGCCTGTAGTCCCAGCTACTCGGGAGGCTGAGGCAGGAGAATGGCGTGAACCCAGGAGGCAGAGCTTGCAGTGAACCGAGATTGTGCCACTGCACTCCAGCCTGGGCGACAAAGCGAGACTCCGTGTCAAAAGAAAAACAAAAAAACAGCTGGCTCACTAGGAATACCCTGCTGGGCCCTGTGCTCAACTCTTTTTTTTTTTTTTTTTTTTTT
>NW_020258961.1:0-5266 GCF_003255815.1 Theropithecus gelada | reverse complement strand
TTTTTGAGACGGAGTCTCGCGCTGTGTCACCCAGGCTGGAGTGCAGTGGCGCGATCTCGGCTCACTGCAAGCTGCGCCTCCCAGGTTCACGCCATTCTCCTGCCTCAGCCTCCGAGTAGCTGGGACTACAGGCGCCCACCACCATGCCCGGCTAGTTTTTTTGTATTTTTAGTAGAGACGGGGTTTCACCATGTTAGCCAGGATGGTCTCGATCTCCTGACCTCGTGATCCACCCGCCTCGGCCTCCCAAAGTGCTGGGATTACAGGCTTGAGCCACCGCGCCCGGCCAACTCTTTTTTTGAGACAGAGTCTTACTCTGTCGCCCAGGCTGGAGTGCAGTGGCGCCGATCTCGGTTCACCGCAACCTCTGCCTCCTGGGTTCAAGTGATTCTCCTCCCTCAGCCTCCCGAGTAGCTGGGACTACAGGCGTGTGCCATCACGCCCGGCTAATTTTTTGTATTTTTAATAGAGACGTGTCTTCACCATGTTAGCCAGGATGGTCTTGATCTCCTGACCTCGTGATCTGCCCATCTCCGCCTCCCAAAGTGCTGGAATTACAGGCCTGAGCCACCACGCCTGGCCTCAACTCTTGTTTTGAGTCATCTCATTTAGTCCTTACTACATTTTACAGATGAGGAAACTGAGGCCCAGGGTGGACTCATGGCTTAGCTGAGGTCCCAATGAGCCAGGAGATGTCTTGGGATTTGAAGGCAGACTCCAGAGCTGGATGAGAGCCCTATGGGAGCCTAGGAGGAGGTTAGAGGAGGGGGACACCCCGCCCAGGAAATGCTGAGAAGGCGGCAGCCCCTCCCTGGCCTGAGATTGACCTGAGATTGAGGCTGGGAGGCTGAAGGAAGGACCAGCTTCCCCTGCCAGTGCTGCTGACTCAGGAACCCTCCTGCATCCCCCAGCTCCAAGGACGGGTAGGCATCTGAGATGACCAGGACCCTGTGTTCAGTTGTTTGTCTGGGCTCCCCTGACCCTCAGTTTCTTCTTCTAGCAATGAGCTGACTTGGCATGGCCGCCTGTGCCAGTCTTTGCCCCCGGGGCTGCTGTGGTAATCACAGGCCTTGGCTGCCCTGACTTGCGGGGGAAGGGACAGACAAACAGTCATTAGTGTCCCAGACCCTCCCCGCCTGGGAGATGGTGCCCTCTCCAGTGCCATTTCTGAAACCTGCCTGACAGTGTGGGTCGGCTGGGCCTACATGCCCAGGCCTCAGTTTATCCATTTGTAGCTGTATACCATTTGACCCCTCTTAACCTGATCAGATGGGGCCAAGCTAGGCCTCAGGGTCATTTGGGAAAGGGGCTGGTTTAAAATCCAGATTCTGGGGCCCCACTCCCCTGTCATTCACATTTGGAGGACCTAGGATCTGAATTAACAAGTGTGTGTGTGTTGTGGGGTGGGGGTACTGACACTTTGCGAATCCCTGTTTGCTGTGAGACTTTTCCCTGCCTATCCCCTGGCTCCTTCCACTAGGTACACTTCTTACCCATTACAGCCCATGTGCACTGTCCTCTCCCAGCAGGACATTGACCCTGGTCCAGATGCCTCTTCTGGGCTCCCACAGCCCCAGTGCATCCCCCATCATAGGACGGTGAGCTATGGGTAGCTGTGGTCTCGACTCAGTTCTGTTGCCCTGCTCCCCAAAAAACTGTGAGATAGGGGTTGGGAAAGGCATGGCTGCTTACTGCCTAATAACCAAGTCCCATTGAAAAATGGAGACTGCTGGCCAGGTGCAGTGGCTCACACCTGTAATCCCAGCACTTTGGGAGGCGAGGCGGGCAGATCACAAGGTCAGGAGATCGAGACCATCCTGGTTAACACAGTGAAAACCCCTCTCTACTAAAAATACAAAAAATTAGCTAGGCATGGTGGCACGTACCTATAGTCCCAGCTATTTGGGAGGCTGAGGCAGGAGAATCGCTTGAACCTGGGAGGCGAAGGTTGCAGTGAGCCAAGATCGTGCCACTGCTCTCCAGCCTGGGCGACTGAGTGAGACTTCGTCTCTCCATCTCAAAAAAATTAAAAAAAAAAAAAAAAGAAAAAGAAAAATGGAGACTGGGGATCGGGCGCAATGGCTTATGCCTATATTCCCAGCATTTTGGGAGACCAAGGCAGGCAGATCATCTGAGGTCAGGAGTTCAAGACCAGCCTGGTCAACATAGTGAAACCTGGTCTCTACTAAAAATACAAAAATTAGCTGAGTGTGGTGGCGCACACCTGTAGTCCCAGTTACTTGGGAGGCTGAGGCAGGAGAATCGCTTGAACCTGGGAGGCAGAGGTTGCAGTGAGCCAAGATCGTGCTACTGTACTCCAGTCTGGGTAACACGGCAAGACTCCATTTCAAAAAAAAAAAAAAAAGCTACTCCATGGCAGAGTTGTCCTTTTTCTTTTCTTTTCAGATGGAGTTTCACTCTTGTTGCCTAGGCTGGAGTGCAATGGTGCAATCTCAGCTCACTGAAACCTCTGCCTGCCAGGTTCAAGCAATTTTCCTGCCTCAGCCTCCCGAGTAGCTGGGATTACAGGCATGTGCCACCATGCCCAGCTAATTTTGTATTTTTAGTGAGACGGGTGTCTCCATGTTGGTCAGGCTGGTCTCAAACTCCTGACCTCAGGTGATGCACCTTCCTCGGCTTCCCAAAGTACTGGGATTACAGGCGTGAGCCACCGTGCCCTGCCAAGTTGCCTATTTTTATGGTCATTTCCTGATGATATGCTAAACGTGGATTATTCATACCTCCCCTTTTTAGACCATATAGAGTAACTTCCTGACGTTGTCATGGCATTTGTAAACTGTCATGGTGCTAATGGGAGTGTAGCAGTGAGGATGACCAGAAGTCATTCTCATGGCCATTTTGGTTTTGGTGGGTTTTGGCCGGCTTCTTTACACTGCAATCTGTTTTATCAGCAATGTCTTTGTGAACTGTATTTTGTGCCGACCTCCTCCTAGCTCATCCTGTGACTTAGAATGCCTTAACCATCTGGGAACGCAGCCCAGTAGGTCTCAGCCTCATTTTACCCACCTCCTATTCAAGATGGAGTTGCTCTGGTTCACGTGACCCTGACACATTTAATTTCCACAACAACCCTTTGAGGTAAATACTAATATTATCACTATTTTTACTGATGAAGAAACTGAGGCACAGAGAATTTGAGGTAACTTGTTCCAGGTCACATAGCTTCCAAATGGTAAAGTGGGAACATGAATCAACTCTTGTTGTTGTTGTTGTTTGTTTGTTTTTGCTTTTTTTCCAGACAGAGTTTCTCACGATTGTTGCCCAGGCTGGAGTGCAAATGATCTCGGCTCACTACAAGCTCCACATCCCGGGTTCAAGTCATTCTCCTGCCTCAGCCTCCTAAGTAGCTGGGACTACAGGCACCTGCCACCATGCCCGGCTATTTTTTGTATTTTTAGTAGAGACCGGGTTTTTCCTGAACTCCTGACCTCAAGTGATCTGCCCACCTCAGCCTCCTAAAGCGCTGGGATTACAGGTGTGAGCCACTGCTCCCGGCCTTTTTTTCTTTTTTTTTGGGATGGTCTTGCTTTATTGCCCAGGCTGGAGTGCAGTGGCACGATCACAGCTCACAGCAGCCTCAACCTCCTGGGCTCAAGCCATCCTCCTGCCTCAGCCTCCTGAGTAGCTGGAATTACAGCTGGGCCACCATGCCCAGCTAATTAAAAAAATATTTATTCATTTATTTTTTTCATAGAGATGAGATCTCACTCTACTGCCCAGTCAGGTCTCAAACTCCTGGGGTCAAGTGATCCTCCCTCCAAGGCCTCCCAAAGTGCTAGGACTACAGACGTGAGCCACGGCACCCAGCCAGCAACTTCTTAACACTTCCTTTGTGAGGCAGGGCAGGGACCAGAACCCAGACCTCTGAGCTGTCCCTGCTGCTTGTGCTGGGTGTGGCGTGGCCAGTGGCCACTCATCCTCCTCAGTCTAGCAGCTCTGCCAACAACTAACAGTCTTTGGCTGATGGTCTCAGCTTCCTCATTTGGGATGGGTAATATTGTTGGCTCCCTTGTAGAGCTACTGACAGCACTAAGTCAGCTGAAACCAGGAAAGGGCTTTGAACAGCGCCTGCCCCGCTGTAGGCACTTAGGGGCTTTACTGTCGTCATCCTCCCTCCTCTCACCTCCCCACTCACTCCTGGCCCCTCTTCTGGATCCAGCCCTAAATCCGGGGAAGGGCTGAACACGGCGGCCTGGCGTGGGTGGAGGGGGACAGCCAGGCCCCAAGGCTTGGCAGCTGCCTCGGGGTCACAGGTCAGCTCCTCCTCCCTTGACACAGCTGGTGGGGTTGGGGCCTGTCCTACCTGCCCCACCTAAGCTTCTAGGACCTCCCGCAACCCCAGTGCCGAGCCAGGCGACCTATCCTCAGCCTGGAAGGAAAGGTTCAGCCTCGAGGCCATTGTCCAGATGAGAAAAGGCCTGGGAGGTGGGTGGGGACAGGCAGACGGCCCCTCAGACAGTAGGGGCAGGGCTAAGCTTTGTTCATACACTGTTCTCTGTGGGGGCAGGCCCTTCCCCCATCTCAGTAAAGCCCCAATCCAACCCCAGAACAGTCCCAAATGCCACCTCCTAGGTATCCCGTCTCTTTCTTTGGCTAAGAAAGAATCCCCTGTACTGTGACAGAGCCTTTTGCGTTGGGTCCTGAAAGATGTGTAGGAGTTCCCCAGGGGCTGGGGGTGAGGAAAGAATTCCTGACTATAAAGCCAAGGCAAAAGCACGGCGGTGGGAGGTGCTCTGACACAGCGAGGAACAGACAAAATGGAGTTCTGTGAGAATGGTAAACTATAAACTTGGCAATCACTTGACCAATGGTGTAGATGGGGAAACTGAGGCGCAGAGGGGCCAGGGAGTTGTTCCAGTCAGAGATCTCTTGGCTTTCGGAATAGGGCTGCCCCATTACTTGAGTGGGCACGTCGCTCGGTCTCTGGGAGGAGGAAAAAAATCTTCTCCAAGCCCAGGAACATGCGCCAGTCCCCCTCCAAAGCGCTTCCCCAGCCGCCCGCGTTGGAGCCCCGGCTCATGGACTACACGTCCCGGCAGGCCCCGCGCCGCGGCGCAGGCTAGGCGGGCGTCCCTTCGCGAGCCCGGCCGAGCCCGGGGGCCCAGTTCACCATTGTCTGGCCAACAGGGGCGGGGCGGGCGGTACAGCGGGCATGCTCATTGGTCGGACGGTGCGTCCGTCGCGCCCCGCGCCCACCCCCGTGCAGGCCCGGCCCCGCGCGCCCGCGCCCGGGCCGCCTGGCGCC
>NW_020258960.1:0-5605 GCF_003255815.1 Theropithecus gelada | reverse complement strand
TCCACACATGCCACCCCTTCACCCGATACTATACACACGCAAACGCATCTATGCACTCCATACACACCCTCAAATACACTCACCAAATGTGATGCGTGTACACACTCCACACACCCTCCAATATACACGACACACGCATGAACATGCTCACTCCACACACACCTGCTAAATACACTCACCACACACGCACAAACGTGGCACACGTGCACACTCATTCCAGACCTCACACCCCTCACCAAGTACACAGGTGCACACATCCCCAAGTCCAGAACCTGCAGACTCCACAAGCTTTGGTTTCCCCCGCTGTTTATCACATGAGATCCACACACACAGGTGTCATTTACTGACATCTAACACCCGGGGAGGCCCTTAGAACTGCAGTCACAAGTCGACTTCATTCAGGCATTCATCACCAGCCTCCGGAAGCCACCTCCTGTCCCCATGGGGAGGGGGGCCGAGACCGCAGGCGTCGCTGGGCTAACAGATCCCCAGGCTGGCAACCCAGCGAAATCAGGAGGGCTCGGCCACGGCCCTGGAGGGAGACGGCTACTGGCTCAGGTATGCGGCACACGGGTCCTCATTTCCATACGGCGTCACCTACGACAGCGTCGGGTGAAAGCCAGTGGGGTTTGGCATTCCTGGGATAGATGGTCCTGGAATTACAAGGGCAGCTTTTTACTACTCCTTTCTGAACACATGAGTAAGATCAACTTACACCCACCCTTCGCACTAAATATATGAACTGTTATTCACCCAAGACTGTGCTGCAGGCAGCTCTCAGCTGAAGCCTAATCCGTGAGACTTCATTATCCCCATTTTGGATCGAGTGTGAAAGACTCTCAGCAAACCAGGGCCCCAGTGTGAAGCAGAGAACAGATCCTCTGACTCCTGCTGGAATATTTCATTCCCACCTCTGTCTTCGATATTGAACACCCTCAGAGCTACTGAGTCACCCACATTCGCAGGTGATTTATCCAGCCACAAGTATAACATAATTATGCGATAAAAATGCTTTCTCAGGGCTTTGTCATACTCAACGAGGAACCTCAGAAGGCTAGGTAAGCCCAAGAAAGGGGGAGCGTCCTCCAAACCGACAAAAACTGAGGAAACCTGTGCAGAGAGTCAAGAGAGCAGAAACAGAGCCCGCTGTAGCCTTTCAGGCCCTGCTTACCGCAGCCCTGTGTTAGGCAGCACCGTTTCCACGGATGCATCCTGCTGGGCCCATTTGAAAGGTCCTGCTTGCGAGACACTCACCCCCACACTTCCAGCTCCTGCAAGACCCGCTGCAGCCCCACTCCACCCCGGAGCCGACTGTGCAAAGTCTTCCTGGCCAGACCCCTCAGAGCCTGCGCAGCGTCTGAGACTGGGAAGCACCAAGAATCCAGAAACGCACAAACCCGTGCTCCTCGTGCTCCACCCACCCCACAGAGGACCACGGAGGCCCCAGCACGCTCTGTCCAGGGCAAGACACCAGTAACAGCCACAGTTCGGGGTTCTGCCACCCGCCCTCTGCCGTCATTACCTGCTGTGATCTGAATTCTCATTGGTTGGAAAGGGGATCTCACTGCTCAAACACTCCCTGCAAACAACATAAAAAATCCAAAACCCCTCTTAAAGAATGTTTGCTATAACCTTAAAACAAGACCCATCCCGAGACCAGGGAAGATACACATACACATCTGACATCTGGTGGGCGTCAGTGACCGACGCCACAGCTTCCGTGTGGCGTGTGAAGCCAGAGGCCTGTCACAGTGACTCCAGCTGGAGTCTGAATAGGGGTCTTCCAAGCAACTAGGCAACCAGGACGCACACCCCAAAACCCAAGTCCCCGCACTCATGTACCTGCCAGAAATGCTGCGTGGCCATCGACACCAGTTGTGAACCAAGACCGATCTGTGTCCTGTGGCCCTCGCAACGTCCGTACACGCCTGGGCCCAGCACAGGCCCGCACGGCACCCTGCTCACCTCCAGTGGGGCTCTCTCCTGCCAAGGGGGATGGCCCTGAAGTCCGTTGAGATTTCCAAAGTTCTACAAAGTCGTCCTTCCTCCTGCTTGTTCAGAAGGCCTAAAAGCCCTGAAGACACCAGTGAGAATTGAGCTAGCCTCTTAAGGCAGCTCAAACACCTACACACAGAAACGCTGGACCTCTCTGCCCTGGAGAGCAGCTGATAACCCACTGGGCTAAGCAGAAGGCACAGACGTCACATCCAGAAGCCAGTGGCGCTCACATTTGCATTCCAGGAGCGGCCCATGTGAGTCCCTCCAAGGCTTCCAAGTCTCACTTGATTGTTTTCATCGTATCTCTATAACATCAGAGACATTATATCTCGTGGTATCTATGAGATCGCCTCTACTTTTATGAGCACATATGCTCCCTGCGTTACCATGGGATGAAACTGTTCCAATAAACCCAGTGTAAGCTGAAAATATCCTAAATAGAAAGTGCATTTGACATAATAGTTTCACCTTACAACGGGTTCATCCAGAGGCAGCCCATCTCGGGCCGAACAATGCACCGAGTGTGACTAGTTCACACCATCACAAGGTTGAAAAACAATCACAAATGTAACCTTTGTGAGCCAGGGACCATCTGTATTGTGGCTCCTGTCTTCAGAGACAACAGAAACCTCTTCTTAGAGAAGAATCACAATTTATAATCCTCAAAATGTTAAACTAAAATTAGTTTAACAATCTACAGGTTCAAACAAAGCCAAAGTAGGCCCACAAGGCCGTTTGTGCCATTTGCTAAGACACACGACTCTAATAACCCTCACCACAGCCCCTCAGGGTGGGTCCCAGAGGCGGCTGAGGCTTGTGGCTACGGACACTAACGAAACCAAAATCAGAGTATGCAGGTGCAGTCAAGTCATATGACTTCTCCACTAGAATATGCACAAATATTCATCAGCAAATCTGATCTTTGCTTTGCCTCCCTCCCATGACCTAAAAAGGAGTCCACCACACACACACACCCCCCACTTGAAAAACAATTCGTCCTTGCATTCAATTCTGGGCATTTGGAATAGACCTAATGGGGGATTAAACCTCTCCTCCAACCCATTGCTTAGTCTTCTTAGAGGATGAAGGATTTTGCGTAACACAGTCAGCATATAAAACATCTTGTATAGAAACACACTTTCAAGTGATTATAGTGATTCAACATACGAAGGACCCAACACACAGCACAATGTCTATTAGAAGAATGATGAATTTGTTCCCCTAAAAATTCTAATATCTACACAGAAAAAATACCCTATACACATTTCATCATTCTTTACCAGTATAGTCATGCAAAGGAGTATCACAAAAGCAAAAGAACACATTTGGTTTGACTCACAGTTCTAAATTTAATATATAAAATTGCTAAAACCACCAAGACAAACATGACTGAAATATTTAACGATCTTCACCTAAATTCAAGTCACCATTCAACCACCAATACCTCTGGCTCTCCTTACAGGAACTTTCCAAAAGTAAATTCTGGAATTAACAGGACAAATTTTTCTGGTGATAGAAATTAGGAAGAAATTGGTTTAAGGCTGTTCCTTGGCTGCCAAACTTTTTCTCAATATTTTGTAAAATAAAAGCATCAAACAGATCTTTAACTTACAATCTATCAAGCAATACTGGAGGAAGCTTTATTAGCCATATTCTGTCAGGGCTGACTAACGTTAAATCAGCATCAGTCTCATGTCTTGCAGCATCCAGTTTGTCTTCTCAAAACCACTTAGGATTTCATAATTAACTCAATTAAACAATGTAAGCCATCTCCTTGATCTTTGACATGAAGGGGTAATTTCCCCCCAAAATAGTACCTCTTTCCTTGACATGATTTCATCTGTGGTTAGAGTATTTAACAGGATTTTTTTCCTTCTTAGAAAATAAAATATACACCTTTCCAATATGAAAAACCCTAACTGATAACGCTTTTGACCTGGTTAAGCTATAGCCTTTTTTTTTTTTTCTTAAAGTTTAAAAAAAGAACCTAACTACATCTTTGGACCTTATATGAGGCAGTGTCCAGGGTCACTGGGACTCCTGCTTGGTCAGTGCAGCCAGGTACCAATTAAAGACAGAAACCCAAGAGTTCACTCAAAGCCCCTTCCCAGTGGTTCATCTTAGTGGAATCCATGGGCACAAAGGAATACGGCATTCCACGGAGGGCTTTGGGGATAGGCTGCTTGAGAACAAAGAAATGGCTCATGTCCCCCGAGTATAAAGTCAGTGACTGCTCCCAACTTCAATGCAGCATCATCCACAGCAGCCAAGGTCTGGAATCACCCGAGAGCCCGTCAACAGGGGATGAAGGGAAGGTGGCCCAAACATACACAAGAATAATATGCCACCACACAGCAGAGAGCCCCGTCATCTGTGACAGCATGGATGGAGCTGGAGGACATTACGTTAAGCAAACGAGCCAAGCAAAGAAACAGCGCATGTTCTCTCATAAGCAGGAGCTGAGAGCAGATCTCATGGAGGCCAAGGGTAGGTGGTGAACAGGGCCCAGCAGAGCCCACTGATAAGCAGGATGGGCAGAGGCTGAGGCTGGTAACGGGCACAAACACACAGCCTAATGGGAGCACAAGACCTACTATTGACAAATCAGCAGGGGGATGGCAGTGGGTCATCTACTGTGTATTTCAAAACAGCTAGGAGAATAATTTGAACATTACCAGCACAAGGAAAAGAAAATGTTTCAAGTGAAAGACATCCCAAGTACCCAGATTTAATCAATATACGGATGAATCAAAAATATCACATGCACTCCGAAAATATGTATATATTATGTATCAACAAAAACAAAAACTAATGACAGAACCATTTGCGAAGCACGTGCAGAAGAATGGGAAGCCTGACACGGTGTGGCTGTGTGTCCCCACCCAAATCGCATGCTGAACTGTAACCCTGTGTTGGAGGTGAGCCCTGGTGGGAGGTGATTGACTCATGGCGGTGGTTTCTAATGGTTTAGCACACTCCCCCCTAAGTGCTGTCCTCATGACAGTTCTCCCGAGATCTGGTTGTTTGGAGGTGCATGGCACCTTCCCTTACACTCTCTCCCCCCTTCCAGCCATGTGAAGGCATGCCTGCCTCCCCTTCACCTTCCACCCTGATTGTAAGTTTCCCCAGATGTAGAAGCCTGTACAGCCCACAGAACTGTATGCTGACTAAACCTTTTTTTCCCCTATTACCCAGCCTCAGGTAGTTCTTTATAGCAGTGGAAGAATACAGTCCTCAGGACCAGCAGTGTTTTCCTTCTACCCAGCGGCCAACAAGGTCCCACATCCTAGCTGGTTTTCTGAAGCCTTTGCCAGAACGCTGAGGCTGTTTTGGGGATACTAACTTTCCCCATCTCTGGCAAACCAGATGGGGCATCCTATTTGCCTCTTACCACCTTTCTCAGAGAGACCTCACCTCTGAAACAGCCTCCGCCAGGGGCCTCCTTCAGCAGCAGCAAAGCTGAGTGTTCCTTGCACTTCCCTTCTGAAGTAAACATATTAAGCTTGTTTTTCCATCTTCCCAGCTCATTAAAAAAATATCTTATGCTTTCTATTTTCCTAACACACACACACACACACACACACACACACACACACACACACACACA
>NW_020258959.1:0-5605 GCF_003255815.1 Theropithecus gelada | reverse complement strand
TCTACTCATCTGACAAAGGGCTAATATCCAGAACCTACAAAGAACTCAAATAAATTTACAAGAAAAAAACAAACAACCCCATCAAAAAGTGGGCAAAGGATATGAACAGACATTTCTCAAAAGAAGACATTCATACAGCCAACAGACACATGAAAAAAAGCTCATCATCACTGGCCATCAGAGAAATGCAAATCCAAACCACAATGAGATACCATCTCACACCAGTTAGAATGGTGATCACTAAAAAGTCAGGAAACAACAGGTGCTGGAGAGGATGTGGAGAAATAGGAACACTTTTACACTGTTGGTGGGATTGTAAACTAGTTCAACCATTATGGAAAACAGTATGGCGATTCCTCAAGGATCTAGAACTAGAAGTACCATATGACTCAGCCATCCCATTACTGGGTATATACCCAAAGGATTATAAATCATGCTGCTATAAAGACACATGCACACGTATGTTTATGGTGGCACTATTCACAATAGCAAAGACTTGGAATCAACCCAAATGTCCATCAGTGACAGACTGGATTAAGAAAATGTGGCACATATACACCATGGAATACTACGCAGCCATAGAAAAGGATGAGTTTGTGTCCTTTGTAGGGACATGGATGCAGCCGGAAACCATCATTCTCAGCAAACTATCGCAAGAACAGAAAACCAAACACCGCATGTCCTCACTCACAGGTGGGAACTGAACAATGAGATCACTTAGACTCGGGAAGGGGAACATCACACACCGGGGCCTATCAGGGGGAGGGGGGAGCGGGGAGGGATTGCATTGGGAGTTATACCTGATATAAATGATGAGTTGATGGGTGCTGACGAGTGCAGCACACCAACATGGCACAAGTATACATATGTAACAAGCCTGCACGTTATGCACATGTACCCTTGAACTTAAAGTATAATTAAAAATAAATAAATAAATAAATAAATTTTTAAAAATAATTTAAAAAATTTAAAAAAAAGAAATTTCAAAAAAGGAAAGTGGGACATTTCCATAAAGATACCTGAAAATGTGGAAGCAGCTTTGGAACTGGGGAATGGGCAAAGGTTGCAACAGTTTGGAGGGCTCAGAGGAAGTTAGAAAGATGAGGGAACATTTGGAACTTCCTAGAGACTTGTTGAATGCTTGTGGCCAAAATGCTGATAGTCATATGCAGAGTGAAGTACAGGCTGAGGTGGTCTCAGATGGAGATGAGGAACTTATTGGGAACTGGAGCAAAGGTCACTCTTGCCATGCTTTAGCAAAGAGACTGGTGGCATTGTGCCCCTGCCCAAGAGATCTGTGGAACTTTGAACCTGAGAGAGATGACTTAGGGTATCTGGCAGAAGAAACTTCTAAGCAGCAAAGCATTCAAGATGTGGCCTGGCTGCTTCCAAAAGCATATGTTTATATTCGTGAGCAAAGACATAATCTGAAACTGGAGTTTATATTTAAAATGGAAGCAAAGTGGAAAAGTTTGAAAAATTTGCAGCCTAACCATGTGGTAGAAAAGAAAAAACCCATTTTCTGGGGAGGAATTCAAGCCAATGCAGAAATTTGCATAAGTAAAGAGGATCTGAATGTTAACAGCCAAGACAAGGGGAAAAAGGCTCCAAGGCATTTTAGAGACCTTCATGGCAGCCTCTACCATCACACACCTGGAGGCCCAGAAGGGAAAAATGGTTCTGTGAGCCATACTCAGGGCCCCCACTGCTCTATGCAGCCAGGATATGGCACTCTGCATCCCAGCTGCTCCAGCTCCAGCCATGGCTCAAAAGGCCCCAGATACATCTCAGACCACTACTTCAGAGGGTGCATGCTGGAAGCCACCAAGGTGTTAAGCCTGCAGGTAGGCAGAGGGCAAGAGTTGAGCCTTGGGAGCCTCTGCCTAAATTTCAGAGGATGTATGGAAACAACTGGATGTCCATATACAAAAGAATGAAATGAGACCCCTATCTCTCACAATAAACAAAAATCAACTCAAGATGAATTAAAGACTTAAACATAAGACCTGAAACTATAAAACTACTAGGAGAAATACTTCAAGACAGAGGTCTAGGCAAAGATTTTATGCCTAAGACTTCAAAAGCAATGGAAACGAAAACAAAAATAGAAAAAAGTGACTATATTACACCAAAAAGCTTCTGCACAGCAAAGGAAACAATGTACAGGGTGAAGAGACAATATGTTGAATGGGAGAAAATATTTGTAAACTAGTAATCTGACAATGGACCAACATCCAGAATTTACAAGAAACTAAAACAACTCAACTACCAAAAAAAAAAGGACTAATTCTATTAAAAAGTAGGCAAAGGACAAGAATACATAAATAATAAATTCTCAAAAGGAAACATAAAATCAGCCAACAGACATATGAAAAAAGTTCAATATCACTAATCATCAAGAAAATACAAATCAAAACCACAATGAAATACCATCTTACTGCAGCTAGAATGTCTATTACTAAAAATACAAAAAACAAAAACAAAAACAGATGCTGGTGAGGAGGATGTGGAGAAAAGAAGACTTTTCTAAACAGAGAGTTCTCAAAAAGCAAAAAAACAGAACTATCATAGCATCCAGCAATCCAGCTACTAGGTATTTATCCAAAGGAAAGGAAATCAGTATATCAAAGGGATACCTACACCACCTCCATGTTTACTGCAGCACTATTCACAATAGCAAAGTCATAAAATCAACCTGAGTGTCCATCAGTAGACAAATGGATAAAGAAAATATGGTCTATATACACAATGGAATACTATTTGGCCATAAAAAAAATAAATCATGTCATTTTCTGCAACATGGGTGGGACTGGAGGTCATTATGTTAAGTGAGATAAGCCAGGCATAGAAAGAAAAATACTGCATGTTCTCCTTCATACATGAGTAGGAGGATGGGAGATGCGGAAAGGTTGGTTAATGAGTACAAACATGTAGTTAGATAGAAGGGAAAAGCTCTATGTTCAATAGCAGAGTAGGATGACTATCATTAACAACAATGTATTGTTTATGTCCAAAATAGCTAGAAGAGAGGACTTGAAATGTTCCCAACATATAGAAATGATAAATACTTAAAGTGATGAGTCCTAAATACCCTGACTTGATCATTATACACTCTAGGCTTATAAGAAAATAACATGTATACTTCATAAATATATACAAATATTGTGTACCTATAAAGAAATAAAAATTAAATAAAAAAAACATTTCATAGAACATATTTCGATAAATACATTAAAAACTGGTAACAGACATGGCTTCCAGGGAGAGAACCTAAGAACTGAGGAACTTACAGGAAATAAACAGGAGAGCTGTTTTTTACTCTATATCTTTTGTACCTTTAAAAATGTTTACCATAATTGGGGGCAGAGCAAGATGGCCGAATAGGAACAGCTGCAGTCTCCAACTCCCAGCGCGAGTGACACAGAAGACCGGTGATTTCAGCATTTTCAACTGAGGTACTGGGTTCATCTCACTGGGGAGTGCCAGATGATCGGTGCTGGTCAGCTGCTGCAGCCCGACCAGCGAGAGCTGAAGCAGGGCGAGGCATCGCCTCACCTGGGAAGCACAAGGGGGAAGGGAATCCCTTTTCCTAGCCAGGGGAAATGAGACACACAACACCTGGAAAATTGGGTAACTCGCACCCCAATACTGCGCTTTAAGCAAACAGGCACACCAGGAGATCATATCCCACACCTGACCGGGAGGGTCCCATGCCCACGGAGCCTCCCTCATTGCTAGCACAGCAGTCTGTGATCTACGGGCAAGGCAGCAGCGAGCCTGGGGGAGGGGCGCCCGCCATTGCTGAGGCTTCAGTAGGTAAACAAAGCTGCTGGGAAGCTCGAACTGGGTGGAGCTCACAGCAGCTCAAGGAAACCTGCCTGTCTCTGTAGACTCCACCTCTGGGGGCAGGGCACAGAAAACAATAACAAAGCAGCAGACACCTCTGCAGACGCAAACGACTCTGTCTGACAGCTTTGAAGAGAGCAGTGGATCTCCCAACACGGAGGTTGAGATCTGAGAAGGGACAGACTCCCTGCTCAAGTGGGTTCCTGACCCCTGAGTAGCCTAACTGGGAGACATCCTCCACTAGGGGCAGTCTGACACCCCACACCTCACAGGGTGGAGTACACCCCTGAGAGGAAGCTTCCAAAGCAAGAATCAGACAGGTACACTCGCTGTTCAGAAATATTCTATCTTCTGCAGCCTCTGCTGCTGATACCCAGGCAAACAGGGTCTGGAGTGGACCTCAAGCAATCTCCAACAGACCTACAGCTGAGGGTCCTGACTGTTAGAAGGAAAACTATCAAACAGGAAGGACACCTACACCAAAACCCCATCAGTACATCACCATCATCAAAGACCAGAGGCAGATAAAACCACAAAGATGGGGAAGAAGCAGGGCAGAAAAGCTGGAAATTCAAAAAATAAGAGTACATCTCCCCCGGCAAAGGAGCGCAGCTCATCGCCAGCAACGGATCAAAGCTGGACGGAGAATGACTTTGACGAGATGAGAGAAGAAGGCTTCAGTCCATCAAATTTCTCAGAGCTAAAGGAGGAATTACGTACCCAGCGCAAAGAAACTAAAAATCTTGAAAAAAAAGTGGAAGAATTGATGGCTAGAGTAATTAATGCAGAGAAGGTCATAAACGAAATGAAAGAGATGAAAACCATGACACGAGAAATACGTGACAAATGCACAAGCTTCAGTAACCGACTCGATCAACTGGAAGAAAGAGTATCAGCGATTGAGGATCAAATGAATGAAATGAAGCGAGAAGAGAAACCAAAAGAAAAAAGAAGAAAAAGAAATGAACAAAGCCTGCAAGAAGTATGGGATTATGTAAAAAGACCAAATCTACATCTGATTGGGGTGCCTGAAAGTGAGGGGGAAAATGGAACCAAGTTGGAAAACACTCTTCAGGATATCATCCAGGAGAACTTCCCCAACCTAGTAGGGCAGGCCAACATTCAAATCCAGGAAATACAGAGAACGCCACAAAGATACTCCTCGAGAAGAGCAACTCCAAGACACATAATTGCCAGGTACACCAAAGTTGAAATGAAGGAAAAAATCTTAAGGGCAGTCAGAGAGAAAGGTCGGGTTACCCACAAAGGGAAGCCCATCAGACTCACAGCAGATCTCTCGGCAGAAACTCTACAACCCAGAAGAGAGTGGGGGCCAATATTCAACATTCTTAAAGAAAAGAATTTTAAACCCAGAATTTCATATCCAGCCAAACTAAGTTTCATAAGTGAAGGAGAAATAAAATCCTTTACAGATAAGCAAATGCTTAGAGATTTTGTCACCACTAGGCCTGCCTTACAAGAGACCCTGAAGGAAGCACTAAACATGGAAAGGAACAACCGGTACCAGCCATTGCAAAAACATGCCAAAATGTAAAGACCATCGAGGCTAGGAAGAAACTGCATCAACTAACGAGCAAAATAACCAGTTAATATCATAATGGCAGGATCAAGTTCACACATAACAATATTAACCTTAAATGTAAATGGACTAAATGCTCCAAGTCAAAGACACAGACTGGCAAACTGGATAAAGAGTCAAGACCCATCAGTCTGCTGTATTCAGGAGACCCATCTCACA
>NW_020258958.1:0-5605 GCF_003255815.1 Theropithecus gelada | reverse complement strand
TGTGAGATGGGTCTCCTGAATACAGCAGACTGATGGGTCTTGACTCTTTATCCAGTTTGCCAGTCTGTGTCTTTTCATTGGAGCATTTAGTCCATTTACATTTAAGGTTAAGATTGTTATGTGTGAACTTGATCCTGCCATTATGATATTAACTGGTTATTTTGCTCGTTAGTTGATGCAGTTTCTTCCTAGCCTCGATGGTCTTTACATTTTGGCATGTTTTTGCAATGGCTGGTACCGGTTGTTCCTTTCCATGTTTAGTGCTTCCTTCAGGGTCTCTTGTAAGGCAGGCCTAGTGGTGACAAAATCTCTAAGCATTTGCTTATCTGTAAAGGATTTTATTTCTCCTTCACTTATGAAACTTAGTTTGGCTGGATATGAAATTCTGGGTTTAAAATTCTTTTCTTTAAGAATGTTGAATATTGGCCCCCACTCTCTTCTGGGTTGTAGAGTTTCTGCCGAGAGATCTGCTGTGAGTCTGATGGGCTTCCCTTTGTGGGTAACCCGACCTTTCTCTCTGACTGCCCTTAAGATTTTTTCCTTCATTTCAACTTTGGTGTACCTGGCAATTATGTGTCTTGGAGTTGCTCTTCTCGAGGAGTATCTTTGTGGCGTTCTCTGTATTTCCTGGATTTGAATGTTGGCCTGCCCTACTAGGTTGGGGAAGTTCTCCTGGATGATATCCTGAAGAGTGTTTTCCAACTTGGTTCCATTTTCCCCCTCACTTTCAGGCACCCCAATCAGATGTAGATTTGGTCTTTTTACATAATCCCATACTTCTTGCAGGCTTTGTTCATTTCTTTTTCTTCTTTTTTCTTTTGGTTTCTCTTCTCGCTTCATTTCATTCATTTGATCCTCAATCGCTGATACTCTTTCTTCCAGTTGATCGAGTCGGTTACTGAAGCTTGTGCATTTGTCACGTATTTCTCGTGTCATGGTTTTCATCTCTTTCATTTCGTTTATGACCTTCTCTGCATTAATTAGTCTAGCCGTCAATTCTTCCACTTTTTTTTCAAGATTTTTAGTTTCTTTGCGCTGGGTACGTAATTCCTCCTTTAGCTCTGAGAAATTTGATGGACTGAAGCCTTCTTCTCTCATCTCGTCAAAGTCATTCTCCGTCCAGCTTTGATCCGTTGCTGGCGATGAGCTGCGCTCCTTTGCCGGGGGAGATGTGCTCTTATTTTTTGAATTTCCAGCTTTTCTGCCCTGCTTTTTCCCCATCTTTGTGGTTTTATCTGCCTCTGGTCTTTGATGATGGTGATGTACTGATGGGGTTTTGGTGTAGGTGTCCTTCCTGTTTGATAGTTTTCCTTCTAACAGTCAGGACCCTCAGCTGTAGGTCTGTTGGAGATTGCTTGAGGTCCACTCCAGACCCTGTTTGCCTGGGTATCAGCAGCAGAGGCTGCAGAAGATAGAATATTTCTGAACAGCGAGTGTACCTGTCTGATTCTTGCTTTGGAAGCTTCCTCTCAGGGGTGTACTCCACCCTGTGAGGTGTGGGGTGTCAGACTGCCCCTAGTGGAGGATGTCTCCCAGTTAGGCTACTCAGGGGTCAGGAACCCACTTGAGCAGGGAGTCTGTCCCTTCTCAGATCTCAACCTCCGTGTTGGGAGATCCACTGCTCTCTTCAAAGCTGTCAGACAGAGTCGTTTGCGTCTGCAGAGGTGTCTGCTGCTTTGTTATTGTTTTCTGTGCCCTGCCCCCAGAGGTGGAGTCTACAGAGACAGGCAGGTTTCCTTGAGCTGCTGTGAGCTCCACCCAGTTCGAGCTTCCCAGCAGCTTTGTTTACCTACTGAAGCCTCAGCAATGGCGGGCGCCCCTCCCCCAGGCTCGCTGCTGCCTTGCCCGTAGATCACAGACTGCTGTGCTAGCAATGAGGGAGGCTCCGTGGGCATGGGACCCTCCCGGTCAGGTGTGGGATATGATCTCCTGGTGTGCCTGTTTGCTTAAAGCGCAGTATTGGGGTGCGAGTTACCCAATTTTCCAGGTGTTGTGTGTCTCATTTCCCCTGGCTAGGAAAAGGGATTCCCTTCCCCCTTGTGCTTCCCAGGTGAGGCGATGCCTCGCCCTGCTTCAGCTCTCGCTGGTCGGGCTGCAGCAGCTGACCAGCACCGATCATCTGGCACTCCCCAGTGAGATGAACCCAGTACCTCAGTTGAAAATGCTGAAATCACCGGTCTTCTGTGTCACTCGCGCTGGGAGTTGGAGACTGCAGCTGTTCCTATTCGGCCATCTTGCTCTGCCCCCAATTATGGTAAACATTTTTAAAGGTACAAAAGATATAGAGTAAAAAACAGCTCTCCTGTTTATTTCCTGTAAGTTCCTCAGTTCTTAGGTTCTCTCCCTGGAAGCCATGTCTGTTACCAGTTTTTAATGTATTTATCGAAATATGTTCTATGAAATGTTTTTTTTATTTAATTTTTATTTCTTTATAGGTACACAATATTTGTATATATTTATGAAGTATACATGTTATTTTCTTATAAGCCTAGAGTGTATAATGATCAAGTCAGGGTATTTAGGACTCATCACTTTAAGTATTTATCATTTCTATATGTTGGGAACATTTCAAGTCCTCTCTTCTAGCTATTTTGGACATAAACAATACATTGTTGTTAATGATAGTCATCCTACTCTGCTATTGAACATAGAGCTTTTCCCTTCTATCTAACTACATGTTTGTACTCATTAACCAACCTTTCCGCATCTCCCATCCTCCTACTCATGTATGAAGGAGAACATGCAGTATTTTTCTTTCTATGCCTGGCTTATCTCACTTAACATAATGACCTCCAGTCCCACCCATGTTGCAGAAAATGACATGATTTATTTTTTTTATGGCCAAATAGTATTCCATTGTGTATATAGACCATATTTTCTTTATCCATTTGTCTACTGATGGACACTCAGGTTGATTTTATGACTTTGCTATTGTGAATAGTGCTGCAGTAAACATGGAGGTGGTGTAGGTATCCCTTTGATATACTGATTTCCTTTCCTTTGGATAAATACCTAGTAGCTGGATTGCTGGATGCTATGATAGTTCTGTTTTTTTGCTTTTTGAGAACTCTCTGTTTAGAAAAGTCTTCTTTTCTCCACATCCTCCTCACCAGCATCTGTTTTTGTTTTTGTTTTTTGTATTTTTAGTAATAGACATTCTAGCTGCAGTAAGATGGTATTTCATTGTGGTTTTGATTTGTATTTTCTTGATGATTAGTGATATTGAACTTTTTTCATATGTCTGTTGGCTGATTTTATGTTTCCTTTTGAGAATTTATTATTTATGTATTCTTGTCCTTTGCCTACTTTTTAATAGAATTAGTCCTTTTTTTTTTGGTAGTTGAGTTGTTTTAGTTTCTTGTAAATTCTGGATGTTGGTCCATTGTCAGATTACTAGTTTACAAATATTTTCTCCCATTCAACATATTGTCTCTTCACCCTGTACATTGTTTCCTTTGCTGTGCAGAAGCTTTTTGGTGTAATATAGTCACTTTTTTCTATTTTTGTTTTCGTTTCCATTGCTTTTGAAGTCTTAGGCATAAAATCTTTGCCTAGACCTCTGTCTTGAAGTATTTCTCCTAGTAGTTTTATAGTTTCAGGTCTTATGTTTAAGTCTTTAATTCATCTTGAGTTGATTTTTGTTTATTGTGAGAGATAGGGGTCTCATTTCATTCTTTTGTATATGGACATCCAGTTGTTTCCATACATCCTCTGAAATTTAGGCAGAGGCTCCCAAGGCTCAACTCTTGCCCTCTGCCTACCTGCAGGCTTAACACCTTGGTGGCTTCCAGCATGCACCCTCTGAAGTAGTGGTCTGAGATGTATCTGGGGCCTTTTGAGCCATGGCTGGAGCTGGAGCAGCTGGGATGCAGAGTGCCATATCCTGGCTGCATAGAGCAGTGGGGGCCCTGAGTATGGCTCACAGAACCATTTTTCCCTTCTGGGCCTCCAGGTGTGTGATGGTAGAGGCTGCCATGAAGGTCTCTAAAATGCCTTGGAGCCTTTTTCCCCTTGTCTTGGCTGTTAACATTCAGATCCTCTTTACTTATGCAAATTTCTGCATTGGCTTGAATTCCTCCCCAGAAAATGGGTTTTTTCTTTTCTACCACATGGTTAGGCTGCAAATTTTTCAAACTTTTCCACTTTGCTTCCATTTTAAATATAAACTCCAGTTTCAGATTATGTCTTTGCTCACGAATATAAACATATGCTTTTGGAAGCAGCCAGGCCACATCTTGAATGCTTTGCTGCTTAGAAGTTTCTTCTGCCAGATACCCTAAGTCATCTCTCTCAGGTTCAAAGTTCCACAGATCTCTTGGGCAGGGGCACAATGCCACCAGTCTCTTTGCTAAAGCATGGCAAGAGTGACCTTTGCTCCAGTTCCCAATAAGTTCCTCATCTCCATCTGAGACCACCTCAGCCTGTACTTCACTCTGCATATGACTATCAGCATTTTGGCCACAAGCATTCAACAAGTCTCTAGGAAGTTCCAAATGTTCCCTCATCTTTCTAACTTCCTCTGAGCCCTCCAAACTGTTGCAACCTTTGCCCATTCCCCAGTTCCAAAGCTGCTTCCACATTTTCAGGTATCTTTATGGAAATGTCCCACTTTCCTTTTTTGAAATTTCTTTTTTTTAAATTTTTTAAATTATTTTTAAAAATTTATTTATTTATTTATTTATTTTTAATTATACTTTAAGTTCAAGGGTACATGTGCATAACGTGCAGGCTTGTTACATATGTATACTTGTGCCATGTTGGTGTGCTGCACTCGTCAGCACCCATCAACTCATCATTTATATCAGGTATAACTCCCAATGCAATCCCTCCCCGCTCCCCCCTCCCCCTGATAGGCCCCGGTGTGTGATGTTCCCCTTCCCGAGTCTAAGTGATCTCATTGTTCAGTTCCCACCTGTGAGTGAGGACATGCGGTGTTTGGTTTTCTGTTCTTGCGATAGTTTGCTGAGAATGATGGTTTCCGGCTGCATCCATGTCCCTACAAAGGACACAAACTCATCCTTTTCTATGGCTGCGTAGTATTCCATGGTGTATATGTGCCACATTTTCTTAATCCAGTCTGTCACTGATGGACATTTGGGTTGATTCCAAGTCTTTGCTATTGTGAATAGTGCCACCATAAACATACGTGTGCATGTGTCTTTATAGCAGCATGATTTATAATCCTTTGGGTATATACCCAGTAATGGGATGGCTGAGTCATATGGTACTTCTAGTTCTAGATCCTTGAGGAATCGCCATACTGTTTTCCATAATGGTTGAACTAGTTTACAATCCCACCAACAGTGTAAAAGTGTTCCTATTTCTCCACATCCTCTCCAGCACCTGTTGTTTCCTGACTTTTTAGTGATCACCATTCTAACTGGTGTGAGATGGTATCTCATTGTGGTTTGGATTTGCATTTCTCTGATGGCCAGTGATGATGAGCTTTTTTTCATGTGTCTGTTGGCTGTATGAATGTCTTCTTTTGAGAAATGTCTGTTCATATCCTTTGCCCACTTTTTGATGGGGTTGTTTGTTTTTTTCTTGTAAATTTATTTGAGTTCTTTGTAGGTTCTGGATATTAGCCCTTTGTCAGATGAGTAGA
>NW_020258957.1:0-11779 GCF_003255815.1 Theropithecus gelada | reverse complement strand
AAAAAAAAAAAAAAAAAAAAAAAAAGAGTAATGCTACACACTGATGATTGATAATATTCACATATCATCATATCTATTATCTCTTTCCAGTATAATTTTTTTTTTTTTTGAGATGGAGTCTCTCTCTGTCGCCCAGGCTGGAGTGCGGTGGTGTGATCTCGGCTCACTGCAAGCTCCGCCTCCGGGGTTCACGCCATTCTCCTGCCTCAGCCTCCGGAGTAGCTGGGACTACCAGCGCCCGCCACCGCGCCCGGCTAATTTTTTGTATTTTCAGTAGAGACAGGGTCCAGGATGGTCTCCATCTCCTGATCTTGTGATCTGCCCGCCTTGGCCTCCCAAAGTGCTGGGATTACAGGCGTGAGTCACTGCACCTGGCCATAACTATTCTTATTCTATATATTTTCTTTATCATACTGGAACAGCTTGTGCCCACGGTCTCTTGCCTCAGCACCTGGGTGGCTTGTCATCCACAGAGACCAGCCTGGCCAACATGGTAAAATCCCGACTCTACTACAAATACAAAAATTAGCCGGGTGTGGTGGTGCATGCCTGTAATCCCAGCTACTTGGGAGGTTGAGGCAGGAGAATCGCTTGAACCTGTGAGGCAGAGGTTGCAGTGAGCCGAGATGGTGCTACTGCACTCCAGCCTGGGTTATAGAGCGAGACTCTGTCTCAACAAAAACCCCCAAAACAACAAAAAAAAGTTAAAACTATAAAACTCAGGAAAAAAACAGAGGGTAAACCTTCACAACTTTTAATTTGGCAACAGATTCTTAGATATGACACTAAAAGCACAAGCAACAAGAGACAGACAAACTGGGCCGGGCGCGGTGGCTCAAGCCTGTAATCCCAGCACTTTGGGAGGCCGAGACGGGCGGATCACGAGGTCAGCAGATCGAGACCATCCTGGCTAACATGGGGAAACCCCGTCTCTATTAAGAAATACAAAAAACTAGCCGGGCGAGGTGGCGGGCACCTGTAGTCCCAGCTACTCGGGAGGCTGAGGCTGGAGAATGGCGTGAACCCGGGAGGCGGAGCTTGCAGTGAGCTGAGATCCGGCCACTGCACTCCAACCTGGGCGACAGAGCGAGACTCCGTCTCAAAAAAAAAAAAAAAAAAAAAAGACAGACAAACTGGATGTCATCAAAATAATTTCTGCACATCAGCTGGGCATGGTGACTGACGTCTGTAATCCTAGCACTTTGGGAGGCTGAGGCGGGCGGACCAGGAGTTCAACACCAACCTGGCCAAGATGATGAAACCCCATCTCTACTAAAAATCCAAAAATTAGTCGGGCATGGTGGCGGGCACCTGTAATCCCAGCTACTCTGGAGGCTGAGGCAGAGAACTGCTTGAACCTGGATAGGGAGGTTGCCGTGAGCCGAGACTGCACCAGTGCACTCCAGCCTGGGCGACAGAGTGAGACTCTGTTTCAAAAAATAATAATTTTTGCACTTCAAAGACAGTATCAACTGAATAAAAAAGCAACCCGCAGAAAGGAAGATTTGCAAATCACATATATGACAAGGGAGTGAGATCTAGATTTTTTTTTTTTTTTTTTTTTGAGACGGAGTCTTGCTCTGTCGCCCATGCTAGAGTGCAGTGGCGTGATCTCCGCTCACTGCAAGCTCCGCCTCCCAGGTTCACGCCATTCTCCTGCCTCAGCCTCCCGAGTAGCTTGGACTACAGGTGCCCACCACCACGCCCGGCTAATTTTTTGTATTTTTGGTAGACATGGGGTTTCACCGTGTTAGCCAGGATGGTCTCGATCTCCTGACCTCATGATCCAGCCGCCTCGGCCTCCCAAAGTGCTGGGATTACAGGTGTGAGCCACCGCGCCCAGCCTTTTTTTTTTTTTTCTTTTTTGAGACAGAGTCTCACTGTGTCGCTCAGGCTGGAGTGCAATGGCACGGTCTTGGGTCACTGCAACCTCTGCTTCTCAGGTTCAAGCAATTCTCCTGCCTCAGCCTCCTGAGTACTTGAGATTACAGGCACCTGCCACCGTGCCCAGCTAATTTGTGTATCTTTAGTAGACACAAGGTTTTACCATGTTGGCCAGGATGGTCTCGATCTCTTGACCTTGTGATCTGCCCGCTTCGCGGCTCACACCTGTAATCCCAGCACTTTGGGAGGCCGAGGTGGGCGGATCCCAAGGTCAGGAGATCGAGACCATCCTGGCCAACATGGCGAAACCCTGTCTCTACTAAAAATACAAAAAAAAAAAAAAAAAAAATAGCCTGGCATAGTGGCGGGCGTCTGTAGTCCCAGCTACTACGGAGGCTGAGGCAGGAGAATGGCGTGAGCCCAGGAGGCGGAGCTTGCAGTAAGCCGAGATCACACCACCGCACTCCAGCCTGGGCAACAGAGAGAGACTCCATCTCAAAAAGAAAAAAAAAAAATCATCTGGATCTCAGCCGGGCACAGGGGCTCATGCCTGTAATCCCAGCACTTTGGGAGGGGTACTGCGCCCGGCCGATCCAGATGATTTTTAAAAATCGTAAAACTCAACAAAAAACAACCCAATTCAAAAATGGGTGAAGGATTTGATAGGCATTTTTCCAAAGAAGACAAACAAATGGCCAGTCAACACAGGAAAAATGTTCAGCATCACTAATCCTTAGGGAGACGCAAATCAAAACCACAGGCTGGGTGCAGCAGGTCACACCTGTAATCACAGCACTTTGGGAGGCCGAGCAGGCGGATCACGAGGTCAGGAGATGGAGACCATCCTGGTTAACACGGTGAAACCCGTCTCTACTAAAAATACAAAAATTAGCCAGGCATGTGAATGTGCGCCTGTAATCCTAGCCACTTGGGAGGCTGAGGCAGGAGAATTGCTTGAACCTGGGAGGTAGAGCTTGCAGTGAGTTGAGATCGCGCCATTGCACTCCAGCCTGGGTGACAGAGACTGTCTGAAAAAACAAACAAAAGCAGATATTTGCACACCCATGTTCATCGCATCAGTATTCACAATGGCTAAAACAGGCCGGGCGCGGTGGCTCACGCCTGTAATCCCAGCACTTTGGGAGGTCAAGGCGGGCGGATCACCTGAGGTCAGGAGTTCAAGACCAGCCTGGCCAACATGATGAAAACCCATCTCTACTAAAAATACTAAATTTAGCCGGGCATGGTGGTGGGCTCCTGTAATCCCAGCTACTGCAGAAGCTGAGACAGGAGAATCACCTGAACCCGGGAGGCAGAGGTTGCAGTGAGCCGAGATCCTGTCACTGCACTCCAGCCTGGGCAACAGAGGACAAAATACTGTAGGATCCCACTGATATGACGTACTGGGAGTCAGCAGAGCCACAGAGACAAATGGTAGAACGGTGGGTGCCAGGGACTGGGGTCCATGGTTTAATGGCTACGGTTGCTATTGGGGGTGATGAGGTCGTCTGGAAAATAGTGGTGACGGTGCACAGTATTGTGAATGCATGAATGTACCTAATTCCCCCAAACTTAACACATGAAAGTGGTTAAGTGGTCAGTTTTGTATTACGTATAATTCAGCACACAGACCAGCACGGCTCTAAGTGCAGATGCGGTAGGTCACGGCCACACACACCGGAGCCACCTGCCAGCGGCCTGCTGGCAGCCTTTCAGTCTGAGGGGCAGCCCAGATGTGATGTCTGGCTGGGCATGGCCCCAGTCTGTGAGCCGTAGAGGGTGGGACTGGGTGTCCCAGCAGGAATCGGGGTGTGGAGGAGCTGCCTAGATGGTCTAGAGAGAGCAGATGGACCTTGAGAGGAGGGTTTGGGCTCAGCAGCCCCTCACCCTTGCTGGCCTGGCTCCCAGGATTCCCTGCCCAGGGACCTCTGACCCCTCAGCTGGTGGCTCAGTAGCCAACCTGCCCGTCTGTCCCGCTCCGGGGATGGGCAGAGAGAGACTGGGGGTGTCTGCAGAGGCATGGCCAGCCTAGGCCCACTTGCCCCTTGGGTGACCTACTGTATCCTGCACAGGCTGACAAGGGCCCTGGTGATAACAGACCTTGAGGGCCTCCTGCAGAAGCTGTACCCCTTAACATGTCAGGTTGCTGTGCCAGTGAAGGGGCGGGCAGCCCCTCTACACCTGTGGGTATTTCTCGTCAGGTGGGACGAGAGACTGAGAAAAGAAATAAGACACAGAGACAAAGTATAGAGGAACAACAGTGGGCCCAGGAGACCGGCACTCAGCATACAGAGGACCTCCACCAGCACTGGTCTCTGAGTTCCCTCACAGTAATTGTTAAGTACTGTTTTCACTATCTCAGCAAGAGGAATGTGGCAGGAGAACAGGGTGATAGTGGGGAGAAGGTCAGCAAGAAAACATGTGAGCAAAGGAATCTGTCACAAATAAGTTCAAGGGAAGGTACTGTGCCTGGATGTGCATGTAGGCCAGATTTATGCTTCTCTCCACCCAAACATCTCAGTGTAGCAACGAGTAACAGAGCAGCATTGCCGCCAGCATATCTCGCCTCCAGCCACAGGGCAGTTTTCTTCTGTCTCAGAATAGAATGAATGTACGATGGGGTTTTACACCGAGACATTCCGTTCCCAGGGGCATGCAGGAGACAGAGGCCTTCCTCTTATCTCAACCGGAGAGGCCTTCCTCTTTTACTCATCCTCCTAATCACAGACCCTTTACTGGTGTCCGGCTGGGGGATGGTCAGGTCTTCCCTTCCCTTGAGGCCGTATCTCAGGCTGTCTCAGTGGGGGGAAACCTGGACAATGCCCAGGCTTTCTTGGGCAGAGGTCCCTGCGGCTTTCTGCAGTGCATTGTGTCCCTGATTAATCGAGAATGGAGAATGGCGATGATTTTTACCAAGCATACTGCCTGCAAACTCATTTTTAACAAAGCACATCCTGCACAGCCCTAAATCCCCTAAACTTTGAGACAATACAGCACATGTTTCTGTAAGCACAGGGATGGGGCTAAGGTTACAGATTAACAGCACAGGCCTAGATCCCTTAAACCTCGATTCCATACAGCACATGTTTCTGTGAGCACAGGGATGTGAGCAGGGGGCTGTGGCCACCCTCACCCCCAGCAGAGCCATGCTGGCTAGCCCCATGCCCACTCTTCCTGGCTTGGGAGGCCCTGGCTGCTGCCCAGAAGGGGCATCAAGGCCTGGGGATGGACAAGAGGGGAAGTGGCTTCCTTGGAAACCCTGCCCCTGGAACCCTCCCTGAGGCTCTGGCCCCTCTGTGGGCCCAGCCAAGCCTGCGGCATCGCCAGGCCCTGGTGTGCTTGGGGAGCTGGCTGGCCGCTCTCGGCCTAGCTGGTGTCTCCAGAGCTGCAATCCTGGGTGAGGGTTGCTGGTGGAGCTCTGACCACTTAAGGCACCCGAGGGAGCCAAAGGAGCAGAAGTGTGGAGTGGGGGATGCCATGGGGCACCTCTACATCCAAGGAGGGCTGCTGCTGCTTCTCACCCCGTCCTGTGGGGGTCCCGGCAGGCAGCCCCGGAACTGTATAGGGATGGGACAGGGCCCAGATGTGAGAGCCATGGTGGGGATGGTGTGTGGCCCTGGATGACCTCATGTTGCAGTGTGACGTGATGGTCACTGCTACCATGCTGAGGGCCCCAGCCACCAGTCACCCACCATGGGAGTGCCTCTGTGTGAGGCGGGGGGGCCGTAGCACGAGGGGCTGTGAAAGTGGCCGGTCTTCCCCACTCAGCCACACACAGGATGGGCATGGCAGGGTCATGTTGGCCAAGGGCAGTCTTGGGAGAGAGACAGAGTAATTCTCTGTCTGTAGCTGAGTCCCTGCTGCTTCTGTACCTGTTCTGGGCCTGGCTAGTGGCCCATGTACATCCCCAGCAGGACTCCACGTGGCTGGTCTGGCACTCACCACTATGGCCCCCTCACCCACGTCCTGGACTGGATGCTGGGGAAACGTGACTACTTCCATCCTCTGGGTGCTCCCCAGGGAGGAGGCCCCAGCTCCCAGCAGAGGTCTCTGGTCCCCCCTTGTCCCTGCAAGGCTGTGTGGGCAAACTGGGTGCCAGTCGGAAGGGCGGGTGGCGATCCCAGCTCTTGGGAGCTACACGGCCACATCCCTGTCCTGCCCAGACCCTCCAGGGGCACCCCACACTCCTGCCCCCTGCGAGGCCCCGCACCCCACCTGCCCAGCCCCTGCTGTAGCTTGGACAAACCCTGGGTCGCTTTCTTCGGGCGCCATCACTCTGTTTAGGACCCTTTCCCTCCCGCCCTTAGGGGCAGCAGAACGGTCCCCGCTTTCCTGGCCCTGCCTTAGAGTGCGACACCTGCCAGGAGCAAGTGCTGGGGAGGCTTGGCCGGCACAGCAGGGACTCGCCCTAGCGCAGCTCCAGATGGGATCGCGGTTGGAGGACGAGCCAGTGGGGCGGGAGGCCGTGGAGGTGGCCCAGGGACCTGGACCCCCAGGGGCCCTCGGCTTCCCCGCGCCGTGCCCGGGAGGGACCCCTGGGCAGCGGCCATGAGGCGCGGGGTGTTGGCGCGCACAGTCCCCGGCGCGGCGCTGAAGCAGCGACTGCACAGGCGCCCCACGGCGACGGTCTCCATGGGAACAACAGGCGCCGGGAACACGTGGGGCCTGGAGGGAGGAGCGCGCCCCGGCGGCCCCGTGACCCCGCCCACGTGACGGGTGCCCGCGGAAGGCGACATGGGCTCCGCTGCTTGGGCCCCGGTCCTCCTGCTGGCGCTCGGGCTGCGCGGCCTCCAGACGGGGGGTGAGTGTGGTGGCGCCCCCAGCCCATTTCCCGTCCCCATCCCCGTCCCCGGCCCCGCCTCTGAGGTCCGCGCCCCCCACAGCCCGCAGCGCCCCGGACCCCGGCTTCCAGGAGCGCTTCTTCCAGCAGCGTCTGGACCACTTCAACTTCGAGCGCTTCGGCAACCAGACCTTCCCCCAGCGCTTCCTGGTGTCAGGTGAGACCCCGGCCCCGGCCCCGGCCGCCCCCCAGCACCCCCGCCTCACCCGCCCCCGCCGCCCCCCAGCACCCCCGCCTCACCCGCCCTCCCCACAGACAGGTTCTGGATCCGGGGCGAGGGGCCCATCTTCTTCTACACCGGGAACGAGGGCGACGTGTGGGCCTTCGCCAACAACTCGGGCTTCATCGCGGAGCTGGCGGCCGAGCAGGGGGCTCTACTGGTCTTCGCGGAGCACGTAGGTGCCGGGCGGGGTCGCAGGCGGGGGTCGCGGACACGTGGGTGCCGGGCGGGGTCGCGGGCGGGGGTCGCGGAGCACGTGGGTGCCAGGCGGGGTCGCGGGCGGGGGTCGCGGAGCACGCGGGTGCCGGGCGGGGTCGCGGGCCGGGCTCCATGGCAAGTTCCCCCCAGCGCTACTACGGGAAGTCGCTGCCATTCGGTGAGCGGTCCACGCAGCGCGGGCACACGGAGCTGCTGACGGTGGAGCAGGCCCTGGCCGACTTTGCAGAGCTGCTCCGCGCGCTACGGCGCGACCTCGGGGCCCAGGACGCCCCCGCCATCGCCTTCGGTGGAAGGTGGGCGCCTCCCCCGGTCTCCGCACCCCCTCCCTACCCTGCCCCGACCCAGCGACCCCAGCCCTTCTCCCCACTGTTTGCAGAGGTGGCTGTGCGCTGGCCCGGCCTCTCCCCTCTTGACCCCCACCACTGTCTTTTCCTAAGGCCTCAGGCAGGGGTTCCAGGCTTAGTGTTGCCTCCTCCAGGAAGCCCTCCCAGCCTGTCCTCCCAGCCACCTGCTCAGCTGGGATGTGCTGGCCACACCAGCGGCCTTTCCCAGTAAGGGCTGCACCCGCACCAGGCCCAGGGTCAGAATTTGTGGGTCTCAGAAGTGTCCTCCTTGTGGGACCTGTGGGCCCCTGAGGAGGGAAAGAGATTGAAACGGGGTGTTGGGGGCAGCAGCCTTAACCTTGTGTCCCTCACTCAGTTATGGGGGGATGCTCAGCGCCTACCTGAGGATGAAGTACCCGCACCTGGTGGCGGGGGCACTGGCAGCCAGCGCGCCGGTTCTAGCTGTGGCAGGCCTCGGCGACTCCAACCAGTTCTTCCGGGACGTCACGGCGGTGAGTCAGGCTTGGGGTCCTCCAGGCCCCCTAAGGGACAGCGGCTGCAGTGAGCACGGTTTCTTTCCCCCAGGACTTTGAGGGCCAGAGTCCCAAGTGCACCCAGGGTGTGCGGGAAGCGTTCGGACAGATCAAGGACTTGTTCCTACAGGGAGGTGAGGCCCCCCCACCGCCCCCGACTGCCCGACCCGCCCCAGCGCCTGCTATGTCCAAGGCTTGAGTCTCCGCGCCTTCCATGCAGCCTACGACAGGGTCCGCTGGGAGTTTGGTACCTGCCAGCCGCTGTCAGACGAGAAGGACCTGACCCAGCTCTTCATGTTCGCCCGGAATGCCTTCACCGTGCTGGCCATGATGGACTACCCCTACCCCACCGACTTCCTGGGTCCCCTCCCCGCCAACCCGGTCAAGGTGAGGTGCCTCCTCCCAGGGCACAGGGAGAGGCCGGCTGGAGCGTCCCGAGGCTGGTGGCCAGCAGCCTGACCCTCATCCTGGGAGCCAGGGAGGCGGAGCTGGTGGAGGGGACCCCGCTGAGTCGCTGCTGCCCCTGCACCCCAGGTGGGCTGTGACCGGCTGCTGAGTGAGGCTCAGAGGATCACGGGGCTGCGAGCGCTGGCAGGTGCCCTTCCCCCGGCCCCAGATGGGCAAGTGTGGAGACCCCAGGCTTGGCTTGGGTCCTGGGGCCGGGTGGGGTGAGGATCTGTAGCCCAGCCAGGGGCTCTGCCTCCTGCCCCAGGGCTGTGGTGGGCTGGACAGCACGACCTTCCCAGAAGCCCTGGGGGAGGCAGTGGCCATCCTTGGGGACTCTCCCAGCACTGGCTGTAGCCAGGTCCAGCTTGGTGGGTGCTGATCAAGGGGACCCTGGAGTCCCCAGGCATGGAAGGCAACAGAGGGCAGCAGGCCCCACCCTGCCCCGTGGGGAGCGGGAGGGCCCTCAACAGTCAGGCCCAGGGCTGGCAGCACAGACCCCACTGACCTCCAAGCAGGTAGCCTGGAGGGCCTTCCTCACTGGGACACAGATCCCAGAGCCCCAGACCCCCTGCAGGACCTTCCAAGGGGGGACAGGTTGGTGGCCGGAGCCCGTGGTGTGTCTGTGTGTGGCTGCTGGGCCCCAGCGCCTCTCCTCCCCAGGGCTGGTCTACAACGCCTCGGGCTCCGAGCACTGCTACGACATCTACCGGCTCTACCGCAGCTGTGCTGACCCCACTGGCTGCGGCACCGGCCCCGATGCCAGGGCCTGGGACTACCAGGTGTGGGGTTGTGGGTGGCCTGGAACCAATTGGGGCACGGGCAGGCGTGGGCTGGCCTGACTCAGGCTGGGGCACCTGCAGGCCTGCACCGAGATCAACCTGACCTTCGCCAGCAACAATGTGACCGATATGTTCCCTGACCTGCCCTTCACGGATGAGCGCCGCCAGCAGTACTGCCTGGACACCTGGGGCGTGTGGCCCCGGCCCGACTGGCTGCTGACCAGCTTCTGGGGGGGCGGTAAGGCTGGGGCGGGGGCGGGGCAGCGTCCTGCTTTCTGCCCTGAGTTCTGCACCCCCTGCCCACGGCTCACAGCCCCCACGAGGGGCCACATCACCACTTTCTCTGCCCCTTGCAGATCTCAGAGCCGCCAGCAACATCATCTTTTCCAACGGGAACCTGGACCCCTGGGCAGGGGGCGGGGTGAGTCCTGGCCTGGGCCCTGTGACCCCGTTAGATTGTTTGTTTTTTTTTTTTGAGACAGGGTCTTGCTCTGTCGCCCAGGCTGGCGTGCAGTGGCGAGATCAGGGCTCACTGCAGCCTCAACCTCTGAGGCTCAAGCCTCCCAGTAACCAAGGCTACAGGCGCTCACCACCATGCCCAGCTAGTTTAAAAAAACGTTTTTTGGCCGGGCTCGATGGCTCAAGCCTGTAATCCCAGCACTTTGGGAGGCCGAGACGGGCGGATCACGAGGTCAGGAGATCAAGACCATCCTGGCTAACACGGTGAAACCCCGTCTCTACTAAAAAATACAAAAAAAAAAAAAAACTAACCGGGCGAGGTGGCGGGCGCCTGTAGTCCCAGCTACTCGGGAGGCTGAGGCAGGAGAATGGCCTGAACCTGGGAGGTGGAGCTTGCAGTGAGCTGAGATCCAGCCACTGCACTCCAGCCTGGACGACAGAGCGAGACTCCGTCTCAAAACAAAACAAACAAACAAACAAAACACGTTTTTTTGTAGAGACACAGTCTCACCGTATTGCCCAGGCTGTTCTGGAACTCTTGGGCTCAAGCGATCTCCCTGCTCAGCCTCCCAGAGTGCTGGGATCACAGGCCCCTCGCCCGGCCCCTACCCCATTCCTGTCTTACCCGGTTGTGCCCCATCTCGTCACTTCCCGCCTCCCTCTCTGGCTGGTTCTCTCTCTGGTTGCTTGGCGGATGCTGATTCCCGGCTCCGCCCTCTGCTTTCTGATGGGTCCACGGAGGCTGGGCAGTGGCCTTATTCCTTCACCTGATGGAATTCTTTCCGCTGAGCACAGATTCGGAGGAACCTGAGCGCATCAGTCATTGCCATCACCATCCAGGGGGGCGCGCACCACCTCGACCTCAGGTGTGGAGGGAGGTGGCCCGGCGGTGGTCGCGGGTTGGGCGGGACAGGCCCACCGAGGGCTGGGGCTGATGGGCCCCCTCCGTGCCCGCTCCCCAGAGCCTCCCACCCCGAAGATCCTGTTTCTGTGGTTGAGGCACGAAAGCTGGAGGCCACCGTCATCGGCGAGTGGGTAAAGGCAGCCAGGCGTGAGCAGCAGCCAGCTCTGCATGGGGCGTCCGGACTCAGCCTCTGAGCACAGGACTGGAAGGGTCTCCAGGCTCCTCATGGAGTGAATGGAGGGAGGAGGAGGCTGCCCCAGCCCTGCCCTGTGTTTGCACCTTCTGGGTCCCCGAAGCTCAGCCCACCGTGGCCGGCCCGGCGTGTGGGCTTCACTCAAGAAGCAGCTGGAGGCACAGGGAAGGAGCTGAATAAATGCCTGGAAGCCTGGCCATGTATGTCCCCTTCCGCTCTGTGAGGCCCACATGCGGGCTGGGGAGTGGGACCCTCAGAGACAGGGCAGGGGACGCGGCGCACCCCGCACAGGCCAGGGTGGGCACTGCCCCCCAAGGAAGCCTCACTCGGCTGAGCCGCGGCAGACGGAGGCGGCAGCCACACCTCCAAGGTGACTCCTTCCCTGACGTCCTCTGCACACAGCGACCCTTCCAGGGGAGGCCACTGGACAGTGCTTTTGGCCCCCAAGGGGCAGGCAGCTGCTGTCCCCTCCCCTCTGGGGCCACGCCCCCAGCACATTAGTCTCAGAGGTCCAGGTGAGATGGAGAAGGTGCAGCTTTTCCGGCTGTTCAGGCCCCATCCGCTGCCCTAGTCCTGCACATTCAGCCGGCCATGGGGCACCCGGTCCAGGAGGGCAGCGCTGGTCTCACCATGACAAGGGGCAGGCACCAGGGCCGCATCACAGCTGCTGTTCTCACCTTTCCAGACACAGAGGAAGGAGTGCGGGGTCAGGGCCCAGCGTGAGGCAGGAGAGGAAGCCCCAGGACGCCCACTGTCCCCAGGAGGACACAGGTGGCTGCTGTGGGATGTTGGGAGTTGTGGGGACAGAGCCGAGGCCCACACTCCGGGCCCAGACCTCTACAGGGGGGGCACAAGGCCGGCAATCCTGGGCTGGGTCCAAGTAGCCCTGCCCTGTGCTGTCACCAGCTCTGGCTTCCCAGGGAGGGGAAGTCTTCCGGAAGTGAAGGTGATGGATTTTTTTTTTTTTTTTTTTTTTTG
>NW_020258956.1:0-5605 GCF_003255815.1 Theropithecus gelada | reverse complement strand
TGAGGCTAGAGCAGTAAAACAGATCTGACAATGTGGTGAAGATAAGAAAGTGACCTGACAAAAATGAATGGAGCAGAGTGCTAAATGAAGGGCCCTTTCCATGCTAATCTTGCATACTGCCCTCAACCAGCCTTAGCATAAGAGAGTTTCTATTTAGCTTGCTATATGGTGGGGTGGTGGCACTGTTTAAGTTGCAGTAATTGTGTAACAAATTCACAATAGGGCCCTGCAGGCATACACACACACACACACACACACACACACACACTTTTTTTAAAAAAAACAGGGTCTCGCTTTGTCACCCAGGCTGGAGTGCAGTGGTGCCATCTTGGCTCACTGCAACCTCCACCTCCTGGTTCAAGTGATCCTCCTGACTCAGGTTCCCTAGTAGCTGGGACTACAGGTGTGTGCCACCACACCTGGCTGACATATAGATATATATATAGATATATATATAACCTGCAGAGAAGGCCAGGCACAGTGGCCTGTAATCTCAGCACTCTGGGAGGGTGAGGCAGGAGGATCACTTGATACCAGGAGTTCGAGACCAGCCTGGGCAACATTAGTGAGACCTCATTTCTACAAAAAAAATTAAAAATAAAAATAAAATTGCAAGAAAAAAGATACCTCACATCATATATGCAAATTAACTCAAAATGGATCATAGACTTAAATGTATGCAATTTCTGGGAGAAGACATAGGAGAAAATCATTTCGTTGTTGGATTAAACAACAGGTTCTTAAAGATTTCTTAGGTAAAAAACAAAAAATTACAAGCCATTTAAGAAAAAATTGGTAACTTAAAGCTGATCAAAATTAAAAACTTCTCTTCAGAAAACATTTTTATTTTTTACTTTTTTTTTTGAGACAGAGTCCCACTCTGTAGCCCAGGCTGGAGTGCAGTGGTGCAATCTCGGCTCATTGCAACCTCCACCTCCCAGGTTCAAGCACTTCTCATGCCTCAGCCTCCAGAGTAGCTGGGATTACAGGCGTGGGCCACCACACCTGGCTAATTTGTGTATTTTTAGTAGAGATGGGGTTTCCACACAACTGGAACACTACTCAGCAATAAAAAGGAGTGAACAGCTGTCCCTCGGTGTCTGCAGGGGATTGGCTCCAGGACCCCCTGCAGATACCAAAGTCCACAGATGCTGAAGTCTTTTATATGAAATAACATAATGTTTGTATATAGCCTCAGGTATACTTTAAATACCTAATACAGGGTAAATGGTATGTAAATAATTATACTGTATTTTAACTTTTCTACTGTTTTTATTGTTGTATTGTTGTTTTATATATTTTATTTTTTCCAAATATTCTCCATCCATGGTTAGTAGAATCCATGGATGAGCAACCTGCAGATATGGAGGGCCAGCTGTAGTGATGGGTGCAACAACGTGGATGGTAGCAGAATCTCAAAAAAACTTATGATGAGTGAGACCAGGCGAGGTGGATCACATCTGTAATCCTACCACTTTGGGAGGCTGAGGCGGGCGGATCACTTGAGGTCAGGAGTTCGAAACCAACCTGGCCAACATGGTGAAACCTTGTCTCTACTAAAAATACAAAAATTAGCCGGGTGTGGTGGCATGCGCCTGTAATTCCAGCTACTTAGGAGGCTGAGGCAGGAGAATCACTTGAACCTGGGAGGCGGAGGTTGCAGTGAGTCTAGGTCGTGCCGCTGCACTGCAGCCTGGGTGACAGAGTGAGACTCTATGTCTCAAAAAAAAAAAAAAAAATGCTATGTGAAAGAAGCCAAGCACAAGAGGCGACATGCTGTATGATTTCATTTATAAGACATTCTGGAAAAGGCAAAAGTATAGGAACAGAAATCAGATTAGTAGCTAACAGGGGCTAATGATGGGAGGAGGGGACTGACTGCAAAGGGACACGAGGGGCCTTTTTGAGGCATCAGAAATGCTTTATATTGGGAATGTGGTGGTGGTTATGTAACTATACATTTGTCAAAACTCATCAAACTGTACCCTTAAAAAGGGTGAATGTTAGTATATGAAAATTACAACTCAATAAACCTGACTTAAGAAAATAATAAAACAAACCTAAAGAACCAACTAAGTGAAAATAAATCTAAGAAGAGAATAACTTACAGTTTTTCCAGTTCAACAGTCATCGTGAGAATGTTCTTAAGTGTTGTAAGTGGAACTTGCGTTTTTCCCATGTCTCTGAAGAAGAAAGTCAAAACATTCATGATATGAACCCCAATAAAAAATTCTGTACTTAAAAAGGCATTTCAAGGACATGTGATTACTTCAATTTTAGTTTCTCTATAAAACAAGCCAGCTCAAGAAAGTTTATTTGCTGTAGAATTCCGGGGAGCTCTTATTAGAGAAATTTAGGTTGATTTGCATCATCAAATTCATGATATTCAAGAGCAGAACTTACACCTTTTTCTTTTTTAACCATTATCTTCTCATTTTCAAATTGCATTCACCATTTTATTTACTCTTTTTTTCTTTTTTTTTTTTTTTTTGAGACGGAGTCTTGCTCTGCCGCCCAGGCTGGAGTACAGTGGCCGGATCTCAGCTCACTGCAAGCTCCGCCTCCCGGGTTCACGCCATTCTCCTGCCTCAGCCTCCCGAGTAGCTGGGACTACAGGCGCCTGCCACCTCGCCGGGCTAGTTTTTTGTATTTTTAGTAGAGACGGGGTTTCACCGTGTTAGCCAGGATGGTCTCGATCTCCTGACCTCGTGATCCGCCCATCTCGGCCTCCCAAAGTGCTGGGATTACAGGCTTGAGCCACCGCGCCCGGCCTCTTTTTTTCATTTTTAGAATAATGAACACCTTTTCCCCTTTGTTTTCTTGGTAAATTAATATTCTTCCATGTGTCTACATGTTCCAAATCTATATGGGTTCTTCAACACTGTTCTTTTCCCTTGCTGGCTTAACAATTATACATCCTCTTTAATTTTTTTCTTTGCCAATAATTATGACATTTTAGCCTAAATGCAAAATACTTAAGCTTTGATAAAAATTTAAAAAGCATAAATCATCTCATGACTCGTGAGAGTACTATAGTACTTACAGATATTTTAATGCTGGCAATTTAAAGAGATATGGATCTTCAACAGTTGTCAGAGGATTGCGATTGAGAATTCTGAAAAATGGAATGGAATTAAAATAACCTGAATTTTCAATGTGAAAGAATCTGCATGAAAAGTTTATATTCATTTTTTGCTATAGAACTTGTAGGTAAAAAAGAAAAAAATGTTTTCTGTTTATACCTAATAAATCACCATTAGACTCTGTAAAGCACTATTCCTCAGGGAACTACCCAGGTGTCTAGAAGTAGAGGAGAGAACGAGGGGAAGAACTACAAGGGAAAAAAAAGTGGACAGCAAAGAAAAAATATGCCACGGAACTTTTCAGGTCAAAAAACCTACAAGTGACTATGTTAGTAGGAAGCCCTGACTGTGTAGGAAACAGTATTTCTAGTGTCCTCCATAATTCAAGTTGTTCATCTTTTTTTTTTTTTTTTTGGGGGGGGATGGAGTCAAGCTCTTGTTGCCCAGGCTGGAGTGCAATGGTTCCATCTCAGCTCGCTGCAACCTCCGCCTCCGAGGTTCAAGCAATTCTCCTGTCCTGCCTCAGCCTTCCGAGTAGCTGGGATTACAGGCGCCCGCCACCACGCCCAGCTAATTTTTGTATTTTTAATAGAGACGGGGTTTCACCATATTGGCCAGGCTGGTTTTGAACTCCTAACCTCAGGTTATCTACCTGCCTCAGCCTCCCAAACTGTTAGGATTACAGGCGTGAGTCACTGCAGCTGGCTGCTTGTCTTTTATCTTTATAAAGTTTTTAAAATTTATGGTTTAATTTGCACAGTTAAAAAAACATAGGACCAATTCTTTTGCTTTATAGCCAAAGAAAAAGGAACAAATCTAACAGGAGGAACTGGTCAAAACCCTATTCCCACTTTCTTCTTTTATGACATCACAGCCTTTCTTACATTGCGTGTAATCACCTGTCCACTTGTCGGTCTCCCGGACTATGAGCTCCTTGAGGGCAGAGACCACTTTTTTTTTTTTTGGATACGGAGTCTCACTATGTCGCTCAGGCTGGAGTGCAGTGGTGCAATCTCGGCTTACTGCAATCTCCACCTCCCGGGTTCAAGCAATTCTCCTGCCTCAGCCTCCCAAGTAGCTGGGATTACAGGTGCCCGCCACCATGCCCTGTCATCCCTGTGCCTGGCATGATGTCTGAAATGTATTAGGCATTTAACAAATGTTTATTGAATAAACAAATGACATTTTGTTTATATGTCAATAAAATGAATAAATTGATTTGGATGCATCAAATTATTATTCCAAAATGCTGGAATCGATTTTCTGTTTAATTCTTTAAAGTGAACAAGAAAAAGAAAAGAAACAGGCAGAAATAAAAGAAAATCTGCCTTTAGGTTAACCAAAGAATCATCATTGTACTTCTGCAGAAATTATACAGATAATAATTATTACAGTGAGTATCTACTGGGTTGCCAGGTATTTGGGATCAGCATTTCACATTTAATCCTCACGATAACCTTATGTGGTAGACATTATTATTGCCCTATTTTTAAATGAGGAAACTGAGGCACAGAGAGGTTATATAACTTGTCCTAGGTCACCCAGCTATTAAGCAGCAAAGCTGTAATTTGAACTCGTGTGTTTAATCTGTATGAGAAAAGGGTTTACTTTAACCTTACTTTTTTCCTAATTTTTATTTTCGTTCTTCATTCTTTCTTTTTCATTCTCTCTCTTTTTCCTTCCCTCCTCCTTAATTATTTCTATTTTCTTTCCTTCCTTTCTCCTCTCCCCTCCCCTCCCCACCCAAACAGGGTCTCGCTCCATTGACCAGGCTGGAGTGCAGTGGCATGATCTTGGCTCACTGCAACCTCCACTTCCCAAGCTCAGGTAATCCTCCTTCCTCAGTCTCCCAAACAGCTGGGACTATAGGCACGCACCACCACGCCTAGCTAATTTTTGTGTTTTTAGTAGAGATGGGAGTTTCATCATGTTGGCCAGGCTGGTCTTGAACTCCTGATCTCAAGTGATCCGCCTGCCTTGCCCTCCCAAAGTGCTGGTGTGAGCCACTGGCCCAGCCTTAATGTTGAGAAGACTAAATACAGAAATGCCTTTCAACCTTCTTCTACTCCTCTGGGAGGACCTCTATGAGAATTACAATTTCTCATTAGCAATTCACCGCCACGCTTGCCTGTAGTTCCAGCTGTTCGGGAGGCTGAGGCAGGAGAATTGCTTGAACCCGGGAAGCAGAAGTTGCAGTGAGCTGAGATCAAGCCACTGCACTCCAGCCTGCGTGATAGAGCAAAAAAAAGAGAATTACAGTTTCTCTTTTTATGTCTTTCCCCTAATCCTTTCCCATGATTAAATAGTTAATTAGTCTATGGTCAATTAGACTTTTTTTTAAGGGACACATTCTCACTCACTGTGTTACCCAGGCTGGAGAGCAGTGGTTATTCACAGGCACGATCCCACTAGTGATCAGCATGGGAGTTCCGACCTGCTCCATTCCTGAACGGGGCTGGTACACCCCTTTTTAGGCAACCCGGTGGTCTCCTGTTCCCGGGAGGTCACCATACTGATGCTGA
>NW_020258955.1:0-5608 GCF_003255815.1 Theropithecus gelada | reverse complement strand
TCCTTCCTTCCTTCCTTCCTTCCTTCCTTCCTTCCTTCCTTCCTTCCTCACTTCCCCTCCCTAGCCTATGTCTTATGGAAATAATGATTCCAGTAGAAATCCTGGCCAGGCACAGTGGCTCACACCTGTAATCCCAGCACTTCGGGAGACTGAGGTGGGCAGATCACCTCAGGTCAGGAGTTCAAGACCAGCCTGGCCAACATGGTGAAAACCTATCTCTACTAAAAAATACAAAAATTAGCCAGGTGTGGTGACATGTACCTGTGGTCCCAACTACTCAGGAGGCTGAGGCATGAGAATCACCTGAACCCAGGAGGTGGAGGCTGCAGTGAACTGAGATCATGCCCCTGCACTCCAGCTTGGGTGACAGAGTGAGACTCCATCTCAAAAAAAAAAAAAAAAAAAAAAAAAAAATTATAGAAAATAAAAATGCCTGGCACACAGTAGATCTCTGGCCAATGTCAGCTTTTTCTATCATCAATGAGAATCTCAGCCTTGGGATATTTGGATCGGGCACGCCCTGTTTTCCAAGAGACCTGCTAATCCCTAAACCAAAGCATTTTGGGGCAGCTTCCAAACGTCCTTGTGGCAGGATGGTTATTTTTCTTCCCTAACTAGTAGCAGGTGTTTGGCTGTGTCCATTAAAAGCCATTTCGTGTTCCCCTGACAAACGAGTTTTTTATTTAGTGGCATAGGATCAATAATGTATCTCATGCGAACTATTAAAATGGAGCATGTCTGCTGGGCTGACAATTGTATTATCGATATGTACTGAGCAATAAATTATGTGAAACAAAAATGGAGCAACCGGCCTTATAAAAGGCTTATCTGGGGGCATGGCTGGCTTTGTTACAGCCGCAGCCGTGGCTTCCCAGGGCTGCACTTGGAAAAAGCGCTCGATGCCGCCCGGGCAGCTTTCCATCTCAAGTGGGAACGTGGCTGCCGGCTGTCTCCGCTCTTCAAAGTTAGTGGAGGCTCATTTGGAATAAACTCTTCCCTTCCCCTTCCCAGTCAGGCCCTGGTGGAATACAGAGCTTGTCCTGATCCCTGCCCTTTGACAAGGGCGAACATCCCCTTGTCCCATGCTCAGTGCCACAGGGGAGGGCATTTCAGATGCCCTGGTCCCGTCCACATCAGGAATGGTCACCTAGTGTCAACTCCCATCTTTGCTCCTCACTTCCCATCAGTCTGGCGCTTACCTGGCTTCTAACTTATAGCTTTTGTCTTCTATTTGCGGCCTCTGACAATTGATATAACTTCTCTAGCATCCTCCTTTGGATCCAGTCATACTCCCTGTCTGTCAATTTCTGATCTCTTTAGGTAATCAATTTACTCCCCACCCATAATCTGCCTTTCCCTCTAATGGGAGTTGAGAAGTCTCAGTTGCACTGATAACTCTTTTCAGGATTTCTATTATTTTTTTTGAGACAGAGTTTCGCTCTGTTGCCCAGGCGGTGGCATGATCTTGGCTCACTGCAACCCTTGCCCCCCGGGTTCAAGTGATTCTTGTGCCTCAGTCTCGCCTCCTGAGTAGCTGGGACTACAAGCGTACACCACCACACCCAGATAATTTTTGTATTTTTAGTAGAGACGGGGTTTTGCCATTTTGGCCAGGCTGCTCTTGAACTCCTGACCTCAGGTGATCCACCTGCCTAGGCCTCCCAAAGTGTTGGGATTACAGGCGTGAGCCACTGTGCCTGGCCAGGATTTCTATTTGAATCATTATTTTCATAAAACCTAGCCCTTAGGGACCATTCCTCCTGGGTACTGCATTGCAAGGCATGTTGGGAACTCAACTTCTTAGGAGGAAATGAAGAGGAAGAAGCTTGGAAATCAGGCAGGGTATGGGCTGGGAATCTGGGAACCTGACTTGGCTGTAGGGCTGACCCCAAAGGAACTGGTCAGAAGTTGAATGCACAATATCAGTAGGACTCCGTACGCTTGGGTTGATATGGGACAGGGAGGAACAGTTGTGAAGTAGAATGTTATGGCCCCAGCCCCATCAATGACGGTTCATCATACACATTCTCTTCCAGTGGGAGCAACTGGATGTTACCCAGGAACCCAAGGCCTTCCTTTGAGTCCAGATGCAGTAGTCTCACCACCCAGGCAGCCACTTCCCATCTGAGTTAGCAGTCAGATGGAAATCTGTTGCTATATTTGGCCTAAGGAATGCCTTTCAATTAGCACAGTGTGTGTATTGGAAGTAGTGGCCAGGTTCATAAGAATATCTGAGAGGGAAGAAACAGTTGAAAGGCACATTAAATATTACAATATAATTTTATGGTTGGAAACGCAAAATGCCTATTACTTTCTTAATAGAAAGTATGGGTAGTTAAGTTCGACCAAAACGTCTTGGATAGGGATACCGGAGGGGCAGAGATTCTCAAGGAAGTGGGAGGAGCTCTCTCCAGGAACTGTATCAGAATATTAGGGGAAATATCAAATGTGTGGTTTTCATGATTACTTAGGGGTATCCAAAGAGGGCTAATGGACCCGTTACAGTCAACATTTCTTGCTTCCTTTAGAACACAAGCCCCTGAAACTTTTACCTGGAACTTCGTGGCTCAGAATAAAGGTTAATTTTTCCCAGCTTCCCTTGCAACTGGGTCTGACCATGTGACCAGGTTCTGGCCAATGGGATGCGAGCACGAATATTGCATGACAGATTATAGGAACTTGCTGTAACAGAAACTGGCATTAGATCTTGACTCTTTCTTTTCTTTACCTCCTTCTCCATCTTTCTGCTTGGCATGCAGGTGCTGCTGTCTATGACCTTCAGTATGAGGGTCATGCCCTAGAGATGGGTTGAACTGTTAGGTTGGTGCAAAAGTAACTGCAGTTTTTTTGCTGTTACTTTTAATGGCAAAAACAGCAATTACTTTTGCACCAACTTAATAAGAGGATTCAAGATCCTTGGGGACTTTGTGAAGCAGAGCTCATAAAAACCTGCCCAGAGCTTTCCCCCACTGGGCAAATTTTACACGAGAAATCAACTTCCATTGTGTTAAAGGCACAGGATTTTGGATTTTCCTATGGCTGAAGATTGCCACCACCAAGTCTTTCCTTCTCTATACACACATGGTGCTCCTTACCACAAGAGCTAGAGTGTAATTATCCTCCTCTTGAATCTGGGCTGGCTTTAGTGACTTGTTGGACCAATAGAATGTGGCAAAAGCAATGTTTTGGGATTTCTGTGACTAGGTCAAATGGTGTGGCTTTTGCCTGGGTCTCTTGGAATGTTTATTTTGGAACACTGCCTCTCAGAACCCAGCTGCCAGGCTGGGATAAGCCCAAGCTAATGGAGAGGTCACATATAGGTACCCTGGTCCACAGTCCAGGCTGAGCTCCCAATCAATAGCCATGTGGACAGATCACCTTAGATATGATGCTCAGGACAGCTTATGGATGACCGCACTCCCAGCTGCCGTCTGACTGCAATTACATGAGACACTTTGAGAGAGGTGCAACCAACTCTGCTCCCAGTCAATCCTCAGAGCCATGAGATAAACTAAAGAGTTGGTGTTGGAAGCCCCTAAGTTTTGGGGTGGTTTGTCACACAGCAATAGATAATCACATCAACCAACGTGATCACAAAAGATATAATTTAGATTAAAAGCAGTCTGCTAATTGGATGAAAAAGAACAAGAAGGAATTGAAGAAGTGAAGGTGAAGTCTTGGATACCGGTTTGTTCGCAGCAACTGATAAAGTCCTGCTTGGTAAGAGTGACCTCATGTGTGGCATCAGTGGATGTGAATGAATGGTTGTGAAGCTGGCACACAGATGGCCTCAACTCCCTGACTCTTATTGTCCCTTTGAGTCATCTCCAAGCCCCTGCATCATGCACTGGTCCAAGCGGAATGCCAGCATTCCCCGGATGGGCTTAGTTCTTTTTTTTTGAGACAGAATCTCGCTCTGTCACCAGGCTGGAGTGTAGTGGTGCAATCTTGGCTTACAGCAACCTCCGACTTCTAGGTTCAAGCGATTCTCCTGCCTCATCCGCCTGAGCAGCTGGGATTACAGGCACGTGCCACCACGCCTGGCCAATTGTTTTTAGTAGAGATAGGGTTTCACCATGTTGGTCAGGCTGGTCTCGAACTCCTGACCACCACCGTCTGCCGGCCTTGGCCTCCCAAAGTGCTGGGATTACAGGCGTGAGCCACCACGCCCAGCTTAGGTGGAATTAGTTCTAAGTGCTTGCTCCATCTGTCTTTGCACTGTGATCTTTCCTCTTGGCTTCACAATTAGTCTGCTTCGATTAAACACCTTTTTCCAGTCTCTCTTGTTTTGCAGGACCCTCTGCAAATGGGTGGGATAAATAGAAGGTCTTAATCAAATAGACATGGGATGCTCACTAATCTAGCCCACCTTCTGCAGAGTACAACAATCAGAAGAATTGGAAAGAAATTCCAATATCAACGGGAAAAATTCCAGTAAGGAGTCATCAGCCTTCCCTGGCATTCTCTACCCAAAGCAGACTTACTTATTTTTCTGCCTCTCCCTAACTCCACTGTGCCTCCAATCACCAGGGACTCTACTGCAAGTTTGGGCTTAATGTCTCCTATTCATTCCCTAAGTGTTGAAAGGGATAATTGAGAGGTAATTGCATTACTGCACAGTTTGTAGTTAACCTTCTATTTTGGCTCTTAACATGCATATCTTTGCTCCAGGAGTACATTAAGGGTAATTATAGGCAATTCCCTGCCAGATCCAGAAAAAGGGGTTTGCAATGAGTGCAGGAGCCCACCAGGAAAGAAAGATTAATGTAGCTGAGCTTGAAGCATATCCAAGAAGGTGGATGAATTAAGGTCAACTTGACATGAACTTTGGCCAAGCAGAGCTGGAAAAATTAGAGTCAGATTAAAGTCCTTTCTTGAGAATTACTGCCTCATAACAAAGCCCAGAGAAATTGTCATGCAGTCATTTATTCAACCAAAAATCTGAGTGCCTTCTCTCTGCTGAGCTTTGAGTTGAAGACAGGCAGTGTTTGAAAAGGTTCTCTGGTGCTTGGCATAGAGTGACATTTGTCATAATCTGTTCATAAAAGAGAGCCTACAAGATTGGTCTTTGGGTTCCAGCATGATGTGCTTTAACCCTCAGCAGCATTTAAAGAAACAAAACGTTGTCATTTCCACTGTGGGCATTTAGGGAAAGTCAATTATTTTCTGTAATTGGGCATGAGCTCCTAGAAAAATGAAATGTATGTGCAATACTACTTCCTTCCATCTCAAATGCACAATAATCCAAAGAAAACCTTGAGGATAGAGGCTGAATCCAAATAACAGCACTGCAGTGGGCTTCTCTCCACCAATCCCAGTTCTAACTCAATTGCTCCGTGCCTCAGTTTCCTCACTTGTATGATGTGTGAACTGTAACAGGTTCACTTTTGTCAGCCAAAAGTGAAACAGGCACTGTTGTCACTCATGCTTTCTGGTCTCATAAGTCCAAATTTATCTTCTTCCTGCTTAATGTTAGGTCAAAATATCTTTAAAGCATGCTATCCAGATGAGAATATTGTTGAAATTTAATGAATATTTTCCTTCCTTCCCTCCTTCCTTCCTTCCTTCCTTCCTTCCTTCCTTCCTTCCTTCCCTCCCTCCCTCCCTC
>NW_020258954.1:0-5609 GCF_003255815.1 Theropithecus gelada | reverse complement strand
TAAAACATCAGAAACACCAGAGGATCTTTGAGGATGCTCAGTTTAACATCTCCTATTTTATTAGCCTTGCAATCCTGTGAAAAAAAATTTTTTTTTTTTTTTTGAGATGGACTTTCACTCTTGTTGCCTAGGCTGGAGTGAAATGGCACTATCTTGGCTCACCGCAACTTCCAACTCCCGGGTTCAAGTGATTCTCCTGCCTCAGCCTCCCAGTAGCTGATATTACAGGCATGCACAACCACACCCAGCTAATTTTGTATTTTCAGTAGAGACAGGGTTTCTCCCAGTTGGTCAGGCTGGTCTCAGACTCTGGACCTCAGGTGCCCCCCTTGCCTTGGCCTCCTGAAGTGCTGGGATTACAGGTGTGAGCCACTGAGCCAGGCCAAAAATATTATTGATTATTTTTTGTTTGTTTTTAGAGACAGAGTCTCTCTCTATTGCACGTTTGAAGTGCAGTTGTGTAATAACAGCTCACTGTAGTCTTGAAATCTTGGCTCACAGAGTATGTTCACATGTATGGTGCAGGTGTATGTCTGTGTGTGTTTACCCGGCATGGAGTTCTCTGATTTTTGGGTCTGTGGTTAGGTGTTTCACATTCTTAAGATATTTTTCTTAAGAAATATATCTTAAGATATAAGTATATCTTAAGGTATCATTATTTCTTAAGATATTTTTCTCTGTGTTTCTAACTTCTATTTCTGAAATTTGAAATATATCTACACTATACTTTTTGATATTAGTTCTTATATTTCTTCACTCATTTTCCCTTTGAAATTCATTTTGTGTAATTTCCAGTAACGGAGTTTAAATTCCTGATTTCATTTATAAGCTGAGCAAATTCTAAGCTGAGTGTACCCAAGGTATACTCAATTTTATACTGAATCACTTTTGATAATTTTATGAATTTCCATTTGATTCTTTCTTAGTATTTCTGTCTGTCAGTTACCTATCTAATCTTGCATTGTGTCCACATTTTCTTTCAGACCTTTAACAAATTAATTTTAATTACTTTAAATATCCTACTTAATAAGATGGTTCTAGTATTGTGTCATTTACAAATATCAATTCTGATGATTTTTCCATTATGAATTTGGTGTTTTTCATTGATGTATGTTAATATTTTTGTTGATAGCCAGCTATGTTTGGACCCTTGATATTGACTTATTATTTTATTTTGTGCATTTCTGCCTGTGTTTTCCCACACCCTATCTTTGCTGGGCCTTGGTTGTGAAGATGTCTGTGCATCTCTTCAGAGCTATATTTGACATTTCCTTTTGCAATGGCTGTAGCAGTTGAAGTGTGTTCTTCTATGTCCACCAGAGACTTCATATCCTCTAGTGAGACCTTGTTTTTCATGCCTGCTTGGCTTTGAATATTCACCTCATTCCATTCTACAGAGAATCTCTTTCACGTTCCTAGGGTGAATTAAAGTGTTATATTTAACTGCCAATTGTGAAATTAGTGGAAGGCATTAGACTAAAGGAAGAGTCTCTGACCTCTCGTGGGGCCATATTTCTAGAAAATCATTGTGATCCTGGGTCTGAGTGTGACCTTCCGAGTTTTCCCGACCCTCCTCCAAATGGGGTGCTGGTCTGTGTGTTCTTGCCTCTTCCCCTGGGGTAGAGTCCTCCTGTTTTCCCCGGTTGTTCCCTCCCACTGCTCTAATCCTCCCTGTTGGTGTCTCCATCTTCCCCATCTGCTGCCATGACCTGCAGATTAAGGCTCTGATTCCACAAGAAAGTGAGGGAGCTGCTTCTCAATAGATCTTTGATGGGGACCTCTGTTCCCATATCAGCTCGTGAGGGGTTGCTTCAGTGCCCTAGGACGCTGATTTTCATGGCCTGCTCCTGCAGGGTAATACCTTAGTTTTGTAGTGGGAATCAGAGAGCCGGGTCTGGATGCGTTTCAGAAGTGTGGGCTCTCGTTCTCTCCCAGACAGTCACTTTGGGAAAGACAGATTTTTGTGACTGTAAAGGATTTAAGGGAATCAGACAACTCTTCAGTATGTTGTCCCTTAGAATTTCTCACTACAACACGCTTCACACACTCGACTTCAAGCAATCCAGTGTATATTTGTGCTCCATCTTGTAATGGCCTACATTGAATACGACAGACTCTGCCTCAGGTAATTTCATATCTTGGCTTTATTACTCTACACAAGAACTTGCCTCTCCCTAGATTTCATTTTTTTTTTTTGTTTTAAACCTTCAATTATCTGAAGCATTAAAAAAACTTGCAAACTTCCATATTTTCTATTTATCTGTTACTGCTGATGTTATTGTTTCAAAAATAAATACATATATATATTTTTCATTTATGTACATTTTTAAGCTGAGCAGCATACATTTTAAGTAAAACCTAGAATAATAAAAGAATCCAAACATTTTTCAACTGCCCCCCAGAAATGGCAAATTATGGTAAATGTGTTCACTGGAATACTACTCAACACTTACAATAAATATATTTCTGGCACACAGAACAACAAAGGAAAATATCTAAATGTTTATGATGAGCAAAATAAGCCAGACAAATAAGAATAGACACCATGTTACTCCATTTATGTAATTTCTTTTAAATGAAAAAGAATCTAAGGTAATATCCAGAAGATCAGTAGTTACCTGGGAAAAGGGTAGACGAAAGGAAGGGGAAAGGAGGAGACATACAGAAGAAAAAGAGAAAATGTTGAGGGAAACTCACTTGTCCACTTTGGTAATGATGACACATCATGTTTACCAATTGCACACTTTAAATATGTGAAGGTATTATCTGCCAAATAACACTCACAAAATTTATTGTAAACAGACAAATGAAAAATTAGACAAAGATAGGGTGGTATAAAGACAGAAAATATATATTAAATGTCAGAAATGTCTGAGAATTTAACTCCTGAATCCTAGTTCCCTCTTTATTTTTAGGTGAATGGTAGAGTGCAACAAAATCACACGTATTCTCAGTACAGGAAATGGGTTCCACAAAGCATACTAGGTATGTCCAATTCTTACCAAGATTTGGTTCAGGGAGTAACAGTGATGAGGAATAACAGGCTCAGATACTGGGGCTCAGTCATCCCAGACATGGGCTCCTAGACACACACTTAGCCCCTCCTCCATGTGTGGGTTTACTTCCACATATGTAAATGGAGAAACCATTGACTCCTACAGAACATAATTTACACAAATATATAAAAAATAAAATAGTGCAAAATATTGATCACAACAAAATTTCCTAATAAGACAGCGTGTTTTCCAAATACCATCATTGTCACCCAACTCCTGCGGGGCCTGTCATTTTATCTGGGGTCTGCCGTCTCCTCAGGGTTCCCACCCCAGAGCTCTCTGTGTAGTAGGAGATATGCAAATAGGGCCCTCCCTCTGCTGTTGAAAACCAGTCAAATCCTGACCCTGCAGCTCTGGGAGAGGAGCCACAGCCCCGGGATTCCCAGCTGTCTCCACTTGGTCATGAACACTGAACTCAGAAGACGCACCATGGAGTTTGTGCCGAGTTTGGTTTTCCTTGTGGCTATTTTAAAAGGTGATTTATGGAGAATGAGAGATATTGAGTGTGATTGGACATAAGTGAGAGAAACAGGGGCTATGTGTGGTGGTTTCTGACCAGGATTTCTCTGTTTTTGCAGGTGTCCAGTGTGACGTGCAGCTGGTGGAGTCTGGGGGAGGCTTGGTAAAGCCTGGGGAGTCTCTGAGACTCTCTTGTGTAGCCTCTGGATTCACCTTCAGTAGCTACGAAATGCACTGGGTCCGCCAGGCTCCAGGAAAGGGTCTGGGGTGGGTCTCAGGTATTAGTACAAGTGGTGGTACCACATACTACGCAGACTCTGTGAAGGGCCGATTCACCATCTCCAGAGACAACGCCAAGAACTCACTGTTTCTGCAAATGAACAGCCTGAGAGCCGAGGACACGGCTGTGTATTACTGTGCAAAAGAGACACAGTGAGGAGAAGTCAGTGTGAGCCCAGACACAAACCTCCCTGCCGGGTACCTGGGACAACCAGGGAACGCCTGGGACACTGTGCGCGGGGCTGTCTCCAGGGGCAAGTGCAGGTGGTGCAAGGGCTGGTTTCCCGTCATGGTCTGGAGCTGCCTTGCTACCAAGTTACCCCAGGGAATTTCTCTAGATTTACAATTCTGTACTAAGATTTGGTGTTGTCTCTGACTGCAAAATGTCCCCCCAACCTTGTATCTTTTTTTTTTCTTTTTGTAACAGGAGGACACATCCACACACTGCAGAAGCCTGAGTGTCACTTTGGGGGCAGAGATGACCCTGCCTTGATCACACTGGTCAGTGTCCTGAGGAGCACACCCCACAGGGGACCCCGATGACTCTAGTAATGGCTCTGCCTCAAAACCACTGAAGAGTCCTTCCTTTCATTAGAGTCGACCACAGCTCCTGGGCTTCAGCACAAGCCGTACCATAGATGTCACAGAGCAGCAGCTTGACACCTGACCCATGTGATGTTCCTGCCTTTAGAGACTGGGAGAGGGGTGTGTTCTCAAGGTCAACACACTCTTTGTGGATGTTGAAACAGAACACCTGCTTTTACTTTATTTCATTTGAAGATAAATGAACAAATATGCATCTGCAAATGATTGCAATTTTCACATTTATTCCAGTTCCATTATTTCTTAGTTCTGCATGATGTCCTGCTACAGGATTGTGTTTTCTATAGGTATTTTTCAACAAACCAAGAAAATGCCTTTTCCACTTTCACTGGTTTTTCTCCATGTGCAGAGACCTTGAGTAGAGCATGTCTGACTGCATTTGTCTGTCTTCACACTGCTGATAAAGACTTACCAGAGAATGGGCAATTTACAACAGACAGAGTTTTTTTGGACTTACAGTTTCACGTGGCTGGAAAGGCCTCACAATCACAGTGAAAGGTGAAAGGCACATCTGACGTGGCAGCAGACGAGAGAAGAGAGTTTGTGCTGGGGTCTCCCCTTTTTAAAACTGTCAGATCTCACGAGACTCATTCACTATTATGAGAACACTACAGGAGAGACCCACCCCCATAATTCAGTCACCTCCCACTGGGCCCCTCCCACAACGTTGGGAATCATGGGAGTTTCACTTCCATATGAGACTTGAGTGGGGACACAGCCAAACCATATCATGCCACCCCATGTCCCCTCCCAAATCTCATGTCCTCACATTTCAAAGCCAATCATGCCTTCCCAACAGCTCCACAAAGTCCAAACTCATTTCGTCATTAACTCGGAAGTCCACAGTACAACCTTTCATCTGAGACAAGGCAAGTCCCTTCCACTTATGAGCCTGTAAATTCAAAAGCAAGTTACAGGCATTGGGTAAACATACCCATTCCAAGTGACAGACATTGGCCATAACAAAGAGGCCCCATGCAAGTCCAAAATCCAGCAGGGCAGTCAAATCATAAAGCTCCGCAATGATCACCTACAACTCCACTTCTCACATCCGGGACATGTTGATTCAACAGGTGGGTCCCGATGGTCTTGGGCAGCTCCACCCCTGTGGCTTTACAGGGTACGGCCTCCCTCCTGGCTGCTTTCACAGGCTGGTGTTGAGTGTCTGTGGCTTTTCCAGGCACACAGTGCAAGCTGTCAGTGGATCTACCA
>NW_020258953.1:0-5611 GCF_003255815.1 Theropithecus gelada | reverse complement strand
GCGTGGGCTCCCCTCTGTGTTTGCTGTTGTGGTCCTGTCTGCTCCTGAAGTGTGCAATTAAGGATTAAAATAATAAATATTGTGAAAAAATTTTTTTTTCTGAGACGAAGTCTTGCTCTGTCACCCAGGCTGGAGCGCAGTGGCGTGATCTTAGCTCACTGCAAGTTCTGCACCCCGGGTTCGTGCCATTCTCCTACCTCAGCCTCCTGAGTAGTGGCAACTACAGGTGCCCACCACCACGCCTGGCTAATCTTTTTGTATTTTTAGTACAGACAGGGTTTCACCGTGTTAGCCAGGATTGTCTCCATCTCCTGACCTTGTGATCTGCCTGCCTGGGCCTCCCAAAGTGCTGGGATTACAGGCGTGAGCCACTGCACCTGGCCAGCTCACCATAATGTTTTAAAGTCCAATAAAATGGATGTTAACTGCAGTAGGAGCATAGGTTTATTTAGGAAAGTTAAGTGACATAGTAACATTTTTACAAAAAAGAGGATATTTACCAGGCCTCTTTCTGTGAGGAGACCCTGTCCTGGAATGATGTCGTGCATTTGTGTGCTGTCTGTGTGAACACTGCCTACTTCACCGTGATGAGGGTGGTTTAGCCGGAGACCCGAGGCTCTGTCTCCCAGGGCTCTCTTGATGGTCTTCTTTGCTTGCCTTCACCACCAAGGAGGGTGGCCCAACAGCAGCTCAGCCCGTGCTCTCGCCCACCTCCTCCACACACGCCAGCCCTGTGTGCCCAGCACCCAAGGCTGCCAGAGGTCCTTCAGCAGCTCCCACGGCTGACAGTGACTCTGTGTTTCCTAGTGACGGAGGCCAGTGTGGTGTCCCCAGAAGTGGCCCTAGCTCTTTGCGAGGTAAACTCTTCTTTATTTGTCTGAGATGAGAATTTTATTTCTCTTGGTTTCTTTCCATTTCATTTGAATTATGATATGCAAATCTCACCATGGAAATTATAGATGAATTGCAGAATTTCTTGGTGGGCAAATGTAAGTAAGAGTCCATTACTGACTAAGAGCTGATTCAAGATGGTACCCAAAGGTGACAGCTTTAGTGACAAACGGCATGTCAGAGGGCATTTTCCTCCTGAGAAATTCGTTCTTGAAAATGACGGTGACTTTGCAACCAAAATCATTTTGAAAATCTTACACAAAACTCTTGTGCCTTTCCACAATGTCTTCTAGGCTTTATTTTGGGGCCATTGCCTCAGGCACTATTTCCTGTTTCTAATGTTATCATGTAAACAAAGACCTGTGCACACAGGACACAGCATGGCCGATGCTCACAATGTTTTCCTTTCTCTATATGCAGCGAACAGGACTAGGACCTCCCAGGAAAGGACGTAAGTATTCTGGACGCACCCCTTTCCTAAGAAAAAATCTTCATTGTTGAGAAAGGTGGAACTTACTAGCCTGTTTTTGCTGGAGAGCCACTTTGGATTGAGCTGCCTGCCAGAAATGAGGTTTGGACAGTTTGGTTAGAAAACATTAAGAGTCTAGTAAAGAACCGTGAGCATCACAGTCCAGTCCCTTATTGTGGGATCTGGCCAACAGTCCGCAATGCAACGGGGCACTTTTTTTGTTCCCAAGTAGATCGGTAGGTCGAGAAATAATAGACACACAAGATAGGAAAGGCTGCGTCCAGGGGGGTCACCGCCTTCTGGTCCCACAATGCCACCAGTGCACTGGATATGCCAGCATTTGTTATTAAGTTTAGTGAGGACAGGGGTAGGTTAGTGAGAGATTTAGGGTTTTTTGATTATCAGGTGAGATGGTCACATGGGGATGAAGTCATTCTTTAACACAACATCTGTATGCAGAAGTACAGTACACAGAGATAAGAATTTACAGTATGGTGTGTGCATCAGTAATTTCTAACAGAGCCTTAAAACAGAAACACAGTGTTTCCATAACCTATGATTAGCAAGATATTAATCAGATGTAACAGTTGCAGCAAAAGCTGGTTACAAACAATCCATAGAAACAGAGCATGAAGCTAGACAACTGGTTAGACCAGAAATTCTCAGAAGCGAGTACGCCTTAACCCTAAAGAGGCCTTGAAGAGCTGCAGCAAGATGAGGGCGTTTATAGCCCTATCTTATCCATATGAACAGGTGCCCCTCATGTGTCCGTTTTTTTTTCCAATTAATTTTTCTTTTATTCTCAGATTTAACCTGAAGGTCTCATACAAACTTAACCTAATAACAATTACAATATGTACAAGAGAGAAAAAATAAAACATATTGTTGGGTGGGATGTTTACTCATGCTAAGATAGTATAGATAATATTCCACCAATATAAACTATTAGAACGAGTGAAATAGCATCCAATTTTCTTATTCTAGAATACTGAAAATAATTCTATTCACTCTCTCTGAATTTTTTTGTCTTTCCTCCCCAGTTTCTTTTTCTTATAATGTCCCTTTTACAAATAGATGTTCAGATATCCTTGTGTACTTTATAAACTATGAATATTATTTGAAATATAATTTATCTGATATGAAGTAGTTTATGTTATATCTTATATATAACATAAAATGTAGATTCTAAAAGGAAGGTGTGCGAATTACAAAAAAGTATAAAAATGATTGTCAATAAAATCTGTAGCAAATACAGCGTAATACCTATTATAGACATGGAGTCTTGCAGTGTTGCCCAGGCTGGTCTCAAACTCCTGGTTTCAAGTGATTCTCCTGCCTCAGCCTCCCAAGGTTGCTGGGATTACAGGTGTGAGTCACTGTGACAGATCTAGAAGTAGCATTTTAAAAATTTGTATTTATTTTAGAGAAAATGAAAGAGAAAGAACATTAAGTAACTCGATCCCTCACTACTCAAGGTGGTAGCACAGGGTGGTAAGGATGGTGGAGTGATTAGAGAAAGCGTTAGACTTCTCTGGGACCTTGTTTGGGGAGGGAACCGCCAGCCTTCCAGAAAAGCCCCGCATCGTACGTGACAATTGATTCAATGTGATAGGTGAATAATGATGGCACGTGCTCATGTGTCCGTTTATAGGCTCTCCACAAGGGTTGCATTCCATTCCCAGAACTATGAACTATGCTTTTCTGGGATAGGAATCTTGGTGATGTGAAACCTCCCTGACTGCATGTCCATTCATAGGCTCTCTGCAGGGGGAAGCACATCACGTGCTGTTGGCTCATTCTGGCAGCCCAACCTGGCGTTGTCTTTACACAATCCCACATGCAATTTTGTATTTACAATAATCAGGGGCATTTCATCTTTTATTCTGTAGCAATAGTTTCAGGGGGTCCCCCACAGTCCCTGAAGCAGTAGTGTCATTTAGATGGAAGAGGGTGGTGTGTATCAGGGTTGGGAGGTGTGGAGGAGAGAGTCTGTGTAAAAGGATCATAAATGTCTTTGGGAGCGTGTGTGCATTTCCCCAGAAAGTGTGTTCCTATGTGCAAAACACAACACAAGGATTACCGTTCTAAACACAAAATTCATCACCATTGTACACGTCACATCAATCAACCCTTTCATCCTCCATGGCAACTGTACCTGAAGTAAGTTTCCTGTCCTCACTCCTCAGATAGAGATGGTGTGGACATGAATATCCCAAGCTCTTGGTCTCCTAAGTGGAAGAGACAAATGTGAACTCAAGAATGGGTGAAACATGGATGCGACGGGCTACTATTGTGCATTGATCAGACAGCCGTGGCATAACTCATCACCGTGCCAGGGAGTTCCAGCTCCTATGTGCGCATGTGGAGGTGTGCTAGCCTGCAGAGATTTTAAGCACTGTCATTACAGGACGGTCTTAGTGGTCACCTAACACCGGGTAGGAATAGCTACATTTTACAGTGGAAGCTGGTGTGGTCATTAATGTGAGGCACACTTGCAGAGCTCAGAGGGTTTTGGCGGCATGATGGGTTCATTCCTCAGCCCCCGGTCAAGAGCAGAGAATAATCAGGGACACATTCTGTTGTATTTGAGAACATAGTAACCACAAGCCTTAGAAATGCTCCAGTTCACTAGCACACACACCTAAGGCACAGCATCAAACAGGAGCTCAAGGAACAGCTTGGGCGTTAGCCTGGTGCCCGTCTCCCCTGCGGGAATTCCTGCACAGCTGGGATGAGAGGGTCAGCGCCCCCACCTGCTGCTTCCAGGACGGGCTCTCCCAGTGTCAGAGCCAGAGGGAGCCTGAGCAGTAGCAGACTCCCTGGACACATGTTGAAAAGGGAGACTGGAAGGACAGATAGCACATGTGACATGTCATGTTTAAATGGTAGGATAAGTGTATTTTCAAATCTTTAATTTTCCTTAAAACAGATGTTTGACAGATAAATGTTATAGAATATTTTGGCTGAATTACATATTTTGAAAGAAGGGCTGATTTTATGAAGTAAGAAATCTTATAGGAGGGGTGATCCACACAGCAGTGCGGATGGGTCCTGGGAGTAAGTGCCCTCAGAAGGGATCAGGAAGGCAGCACAGGCCAGGAGCTGTGGCTCACGCCTGTAATCCCAGTACTTTTGGAGGCCATGGCGGGTGTATTGCTTGAGCCCAGGAGTTCGAGACCAGCCTGGGCAACCTGGCAAAACCCCATTTCTACAAAAAAAAAAAAATACAAGAAATCAGCTGGGCACGATGGGGGCATCTGTAGTTTTAGCGACTTGGAGGCTGAGGCAAAGGATCCACCTGGGCTTGGAAGGTCGAGCCTGGGCAACCTGGCGAAACCCCATTTCTTTTTTTTTTTTTTTTTTTGAGGCAGAGTCTTGCTCTGTCGCCCAGGCTGGAGTGCAGTGGCCGGATCTCGGCTCACTGCAAGCTCCGCCTCCCGGGTTTACGCCATTCTCCTGCCTCAGCCTCCCGAGTAGCTGGGACTACAGGAGCCCGCCACCTTGCCCGGCTAGTTTTTTGTATATTTTTTAGTAGAGACGAGGTTTCACTATGTTAGCCAGGATGGTCTCGATCTCCTGACCTCGTGATCTGCCCGTCTTGGCCTCCCAAAGTGCTGGGATTACAGGCTTGAGCCACCGTGCCCGGCCTGCAAAACCCCATTTCTACAAAAAAATACAAGAAATCAGCTGGGCACGATGGGGGCATCTGTAGTTTTAGTGACTTGGAGGCTGAGGCAAAGCATCCACCTGGGCTTGGAAGGTCGAGGCTGCAGTGAGTCGTGATTGAACCACAGCACTCCAGCCTGGGTGACAGAGCGAGACCATCTCAAAAAAAAAAAGAAAAAAAAAAAGAAAGAAAGAAAAAAAGAAAAAAGTACAACTTAGCTCAGGTTTGAATAGAAGATTCCCTGAGACGCTGTTGAAACACAGCCACATTGTATGCTGTACCCTGTTTGAGATGAGCTTTCACACCGATGAGGGTGGCTTCGCTAGAGAACCAAGGCTCTGTCTCCCAGGGCCTTCCTGATGGTCTCCTTTGCCTTCCTTCTCCACGAAGGAGGACGGCCAGCAGCAGCTCAGCCCGTGCTGTTAACCCACCTTTTCCACACACGCCAGCCCCCTGTCCACAGCACCCAAGGCTGCCTGAGGGATCCTTCCGCAGCTCCCATGCGCTGACAGTGACTCTCGTGTTTCCTAGGTTTCAAGTTTCTTGCAGCAGAGCTTCCTAGAGAGAAGTCCACAGAGAAAGTC